>NC_080044.1:42338448-42429032 GCF_012489685.1 Lotus japonicus
TGTTGTTGTATGTGAACTCAATCAATGGCAATAGGTATCCCAACTGCCCTTGTTGTCCAGAACGCAAGCGCGTAGCAAATCCTCCAACGACTGAATAGTTCTCTCAGTCTGTCCATCAGTCTGAGGATGATAAGCAGAACTTAGTCTCAGCCTCGTTCCCAACGCTTCTTGAAGAGCTCCCCAAAAATGTGATGTAAACTTTCGGGTCTCGATCGGATACAATACTTGTCGGTACTCCGTGAAGTCGTACAATCTCCGCTATATATATCTCTGATAGTTTCTCCACGTTGTACGTAGTCCTCACCGGTACGAAATGAGCCGACTTAGTCAGTCGATCCACGATTACCCAAATAGAATCGTATCCCTTCTGAGTTCTTGGCAAAGCCACGACGAAATCCATCGATATGCTATCCCATTTCCATTCTGGCACATCCAAGCTTTGTAGCATACCTGAAGACTTCTGATGCTCCACCTTCGCCTTCTGACATGTCAGACATGCAGCTACATACTCAGCCACTTGTCTTTTCATTCCTGGCCACCAAAAATTCACCTTCAAGTCCTGGTACATCTTCTTCATTCCAGGATGAATGCTTAACTTGCTCTTTGTGACCTTCATCCAAAATCAATCTTCTCAAGTCAGGGTTGTTAGGCACACAAACCCTATCCTTGCACCGTAGGATATTGTCACTTCCTACCTTGAATTCTGGGTCTTTACCTTGACTTACCAAATTTCTTTTCCCGGGCAGAAACTCATCTTGTAACTGTTGGTCTCGGATTTCTTCCATCAACCCATTGGTAATTCTGATCATCCCGAACTTCAGTTCTCCCTCGGATAATTTCACATCCAAGCTCAAATCTCGAAATTGCTCTAACAGCTGCAGCTCCTTCACCATCATCGACGAGATGTGCATCTTCCTGCTCAAGGCTCAGCAACACATTTGCCTTTCCAGGATGATATTGCAGAGTGAACTCGTAATCTTTGAGAAATTCCATCCACCCGGCGCTGCCTCATGTTCAGCTCCTTCTGCTCAAACAAGTACTTCAAGCTCTTATGATCACTGAATATGGTGAAATTGCATCCATATAAGTGATGTCTCCAAATCTTCAGCGCAAATACGATTGCAGCTAGTTCCAAGTCATGAGTCGGATAATTCTTCTCATGCACCTTCAGTTGTCTTGAAGCATAAGCAACCACCTTCCGATGTTGCATCAGCACACATCCCAAACCTTGATGCGAAGCATCACAGTATACCTCATAAGGTTCCTCCGGTTTGCGGTAAGACGAGTACAGGTGACGTCGTCACCGTTCCTTCATCGTCTGAAAACTAGTTTCGCACGCTTCAGTCCATGCAAAAGGTTGGTCCTTCCTCGTCAGTTGAGTCAAAGGTCCAACTATCTTCGCGAAGTTCTCGATGAAACGACGATAGTATCCCGCCAAACCGACAAAACTTCTGATCTCTGTCACTGTCTTCGGCCGTTCCCACGACAATACGGTCTCTACCTTTGCTGGATCCACAGCTATCCCCTCCTTAGAGATCACATGGCCTAAGAATTTTACCTCTTTGAGCCAAATTCGCACTTAGAAGGATTGGCATACAACTCCTTCTCCCTCACCACTTGTAAAACTTGTCGCAAGTGCTCCTCATGGTCTTCAGCATTCTTTGAATAGATCAGAATGTCGTCGATAAACACCACGACGAATCGATCCAGGAATGTATGGAAAGTCATATTCATGTAAGCCATGAATATTGCCGGCGCATTTGTCACCCCAAATGGCATCACTAAGTACTCATAGTGTCCATAACGGGTTCTGAATGCCGTCTTCTGGATATCCTCGGTCTTGACCCTGATTTGATGATAACCCGACTTCAGGTCGATCTTCGAGAATATTGTAGCTCCTCGTAGTTGATCCATCAAATCATCAATCCTAGGTAACGGATACCTATTCTTGACGGTTACCTTGTTCAATTGTCGGTAGTCGACACATAATCTCGACTTCCCGTCCTTCTTCTTCACCAATAAGACTGGCGCTCCCCAAGGTGAAACGCTTGGTCGTATGAATCCCTTCGACAGAAGATCTTCGAGTTGGGACTTCAGTTCCACTAGCTCCGCAGGTGCCATACGATATGGTGCAATCGAAATCGGCCCTGTTCCCGGTACGATGTCTATAGCAAACTCAATGTCGCGCACAGGCGGCAATCCAGGTACATCGCCAGGAAAAACATCCGTGAATTCTTTCACCACTGGAATACTGCCAACTTCTGGGTTTCCTTTGCTCTCCAAGCTTAGCAAAACAGAATACTCCTGAGATCCCTCGTTCAAAGCGACGCTGATGTGATTGGCAGATAGATACTCGGAAAGATCCGAATCAGGGAATACCACTCTCTTTCGGTTGCAGTCCAAAAGACAATGATAGCGGGACAACCAATCCATTCCTAGGATAACATCTAGGTTCTTAAGAGTTAGGCATACTAGGTTAGCATGGTAAATCCTATTGTTGTAGGTTATCGAACAATACATGCATGCTGAATTAGCAAGTAGAGTCTTGGCAGGAGTAGCAACTATCAGATCGAAGCTCAAAGCAGTAATAGGAAGTCTTAATCTGATTGCACAATCTCTAGAGATAAAAGAATGCGTTGCTCCGGAATCAAAAAGTACGGATAGAAGATTACCGTCAATCCCGCAGTCGCCTCTAATCAGTCCATCTACCCCCTCAGCATCTTCACCATCCATGGTGTAGACTCTCGCCTTTGCAGCAGGACGCTTTCCTTGAGCAGTGTTGACGGTTGGCTCCGCCTTTGGTAGCCTGCACTGTGCAGCAGTGTGCCCCAACTTGTTGCAATTGAAGCATTGAGGCCTCGTGTCGGAACAAGCACGAGCAAAGTGCCCCGGCTTCCCGCACTTGAAGCACGTCAGTTCCCTGTTCTGAGTCTGACCTCCAGAACCTCCAGCAGCACCCACCATGGGCCGGTAAGATCCTGATGCAAACCCTCTACCAGCAGGACGCTGATACGGCCTCCTGTTCTGAAACCTTCCCCTGTTTTGATTATTCTGAGAGCCCGACCTCATCGGCCCTCCAGTTCCAGCCCGGTTCAGCCTCCGGTTCTTCATCAGCTCCACTTCCGTGGCTTTCTCCACCAATGATTGGAATCGCATGATTCCCAGTGGCCTCACTGAGTCCTCAATATCCGGCCTCAGTCCATTCACGAAGCGCTTGCACATGTAGCGCTCGTCAACATGATCATTAAAGAATTGGAAATGCTTCGCCAAAGACTCCAGCTTCGAAGCAAATTCCGGTACAGACATACCTCCCTGACGGAGTGTCAGAAACTGCGCCTCCCTCTCATCCCAGGCACTTGTCGGAAAATACTTTTCCAAGAATGCAGTCCGGAACGAGTTCCAGTTAATTTCGTCATGGTTGGCTTCCATGATCCCCCTGGTGCCCTTCCACCAGTATTCAGCATCTCCCAGCAGAAGATAGGTCGCCATGCCCACCTTGGCACCCTCAACAGTTTGCAGAACACCGAAAATCTTCTCGATTTCCTGGATCCAGAGATCCGCTGCGTCTGGATCAGTACCACCAGAGAACTTTGGTGGGTTTTGCCTCCTGAAGTCATTGAGGCCTTTGTTCTGGTCCAGAGTTATTTCCCTCTGGCGCTGATGTTGTTCACGTGCTTCTTCAGTAGCACGCCTCATGGCATTATCATTTGCCTGTGCGGTTACCGCTTGGGCCTGCGCTGTTACCGCTTGGGCCATAGTGGCCATCATCTCAGCTAGCTGGTTAGTATTCACCATATTCTGTTAAAGGAAGCAAACAGTCAGTACTTATCATAAGATAGCATCTAGCATCACTATACAATATGAGTAAGCAATAACTTCAATCAATTTTTAAGCGAAAAATCGCTTGCAGACAATCAATTTTCACTCTTTGCAGAGTCACACAACCTAGCACAGAAGACCTATTCCCCAACAACTCCCGAAAGACTCGACCGTGCTCTGATACCACAATGTAACACCCCGATTTCGGTGGCGTCACTTTAGTAACCAAAATAAACTTAATGCGGAAAAACGTGAATATTTTTTTTTCGATAATAACTAAGACAAGACTGAATTAAATAAAACCCAACAATAACAATAATCGGAACTAATATACCATATATAAACAGCCCCCGCTGTAGTAGTAACCTCGTCACGAGTAAACCTCCAGTGACGGAAAGAAAAGTGCGACGCCCGTAGGCAATATATACAGACCAAATGAAAAGGGTGAAGAGCCCGCAACACCATCCCTCAAAACTGAGAATCAGCTGACCCAATGGCCTGAAAATAAGACCTCCTAAGTCCAACCAACTCTCTGTGATCCCCGTAAGGAAACCACACAAAAAGCTATAGGCGGATCTACCCTGTCCCCTAATTAACAAATGAAGCAAGACTGTCAGAGCTAAAACTCTACTCCTACACTAATCCTAATTCGAGGAGCTCATGCCAACACTCAAAACTATGTGCTAGCATGATCGTCGTCTGAATCAGAATCCAGAACGACCAAGTCTACTAACCCTATCCGTCCTCCTCTCGCAACCGCAGTGCGCTCCGATGCTGGACTCACGGGCTTAGGGCCCGAACCCTGATCATCAATGATCGCAACGGAGGGTGCACTAGACCCTGCCGAAGGCACTCCCACTAGAATCTCCTCTGAGGGATCCTCCTCCTCTGAAGATGACGGTGGCGGCGGTGCTCCTCCGAATCCTGGTCCGCAGTGAACGCCCGGTGGCAAGTTGAAGCTGACAGAGCATCGCCTCAACACTCCTGACCTCAAGAGTCCTCCACTGTCCACGTGATCCTCCATGATACGCCCCGAATACGTCGCTCGGTGGCTCGCGGGGTCAACCACCCACGACCCGGGGTCGTCCTGATCGATCATCTCATACCTAATCCCCCCGAAGGGTGGACCATGGTGTACCAGTCCGCAATATTCATCTGACAAAAGGCGTTGTCCGCCAAAACACACACAGAAGACGCGAGGGTCAACTCAAAAGAACTATGTAGATAATAAACCCAATAGGTACAAATAATAGATAGCCACTTAGGCTTATAACTAGAGATATCATTCCTAGGGTTGCATGTTCCACAAAATCATAATGACAATAATAACAATTAGCATGTTCCAAGTAAGTTTATCAAATAGCAACCACACTCATCAACTAAGTCAGTATGCATGTTGCGTGATATGTATGCAGGTTAACCCAGTCAACCAATATGCAATCCGGAACGGATGGACATCATCGGATCAGCCCTTCACCAGCCACGGTGGTGCCATTTCGGCCCGTGATGTCTCTTACTCCCACAGTGGTAGTCAGATCAGCAGTAAACCCGTAGGTCTGCCATTTCGGTCTGCTACAAGAGACGTCTACAAACGCTCTTTCACGGCATTCCGGGTCTTATGACCATTTTGGAAACCGACGAGGTCCAGAGTACGTCCTGTGTTAATACCTCATTAATGTTGCATGTATGCAAAATGATTAGTCAAACAACGTCTCCGACCTCACTCGACACGTCGCCACGTGTTCTAGGGAAGTTAAAGTCTCTAAATGCTTACCCTAAGGTAAAGTCGATTCTGCGACCAAAAGACACACTTCATAACGACACATAGCTGCTCCAACAGCACCACAACACACGCTGCTCCAACAGCACAATAACACACGCTGCTCCAACAGCACAACAATAAACGCTGCTCCAACAGCACAACATCAAACGCTGCTCCAACAGCACAATGACAACATACTCAACACTTGGATCCGACGACACTCCTCGTTTTCCCAAAATTAAGATTTCACTTCCAATGCCTTCCTTCGAGGTTGTTATCATTACTTAAAGATTTAGAGGTTATTTAAGGTCTTATGAGTTTTCTTTATAAAATAGATTCCATTTTGTCTTATCGCAAGTCTTATACATTTGCAGGATCTCCCAATCCCAAGTCGCTTCCAGAGGATGTCTCGATCCACTAAAACAAAATCAAGGCCCGAACCTCGTTCGTCCTATCAAACTTTCTCAAAACTCTCAAAATAAAATCGGCATGACCTGCCCGCTATCCTCACCATTCAGAATCTCAGATTTCCAGTGTAAAGCATATTTAAATCATCACAATCAACAACATGTCATATATCAAGAAATCTCAACATTAACACTTAGCACTTAGCATATAAAGCATGCACCACACATCCTAGATTACCCACATAGCACATAGCATGTAAGTCAATCTTCAAAAACATTCAGTAGATGAATCATCTACATTGTCAGCCGAAGCCTCAGAAAACATTTTCAATCACACACAATCTCAGTGCATAAACAGTAAACAATGTCGAAATATCGACCCTAAGCATTAACTAGAGATTCAGTGAGAAGCCCTCACCTGAAAGTTCTCCAGAATGATCAACTAGTGCTTCCTCGCACTCAAAGGGTTGTTCCTCAGGAAATTCCTCGAAAGTTCCTTTAAAACAAAATCACAGAAATACTATCAGAATCTATCGAAAACTAAGTTATCGATACGTACTAAGGTTACTCGAAGTAATCTATACTCTAAGGTACGATAATCTAGCGCGAAAGGACAAGTTTTCGGAAAAGGAAATTTCCTCCTCCCCCCTCTAATAGGCTCGGCCACTTTGGCTAATTATGGGGCTCGATTTTTCTTCGATCAAACTTGGTTCCTATGCTTTCATAAGCCGTAACTAAGGGTATTCTGAACTCGGAAAAATTATCGGATCAAAAACTGTCGCAGGGGTATTTTGGTCATGATTTTTAACTTAGGATTTTCAAAACTGAAATCCCAAAAATAAAATTTTGCAGGGACGTCACCAACGACGTTTATGACAACTAATCCTACTAGCACTAAGCTAAGGCGATAGTTTTCAGCCTAAAGATTGGAACTTTACTCAAAAACTACATAAATGGGTATTTTAGGCTCAAATTGATTCCGGCGGAATTCCGGCGACATAACGGAAAATCTAATCCGGCAGAAGTGATCTTGGGCATACATAGAAGAGGTTTAGAATCAGAAATGAAAGATTCGGGATAGTTTTGCAAAAACCCATAAACTACCCGCTCAGAAAACTCTACAGAAAAGCTATGGAAAAAGCGATCAGAGGTAAGGATTAGCGACTATACCTCGAAGCCTTGAAGTAGCAACTAACGGATCAACGATCAAGCAAACGATGAAGAAAAACTCTTCTTCCTTCTTCCTTGTTCTTGGCCGCGGTTTAGAGGAGAGAAAATGGAGGAAAATTGTGTTTTTTCTTCCTTTATTTGCTATATATAGAAGGTGGAAATTCGCGGGAAAATGAAAGTTTCGCGAATCCGATTTTTCCGGCGTCATTCTCCATGAATTGTTAGATATGTTTTGGCAAAAGAATTCCAAAACTATAAAGAGGTCTCCTTGTATTTTTGGCAACTAAAGCATAGTCGGTATAAAACTATTTTACCCGATAAGTTGCTTTTTGCATTGAATGTCGGAATGGAAAACTTCCTTCGGAAGAAAGATTGAAATCATCAAGAGAAATGGGTGTACGCGTGTGGAATATTCATTTGAAGCTCTGAATAGATAAAGTCCCCATTGTCGAGAAATTCTAGGGTTTTGAAATACCAGGGATTCGGTTTCGGCAAACTTCCGATGATTGGAATCGGACGTTCGTAGATCCTAGAGTTTCGCCTCGAGACGATCGTGATATATGGAAAAAGAGAAGTTCTAACATTTCTCTGAAGATTTTTGGAATTAACTGCCATCGTGCCTAAAAGTGAAAATTAGCTATATACTAGGGTTTCTGACCTAGGTTTAAGCGTAAAACGTTCGTGCTATAACTTTTATCGATCATAATGCAATCCTTGAACTTTTCCTGAACTTTCTCCTTCATAAATATATTTCATTTAATAAACTTTCGTTCAGATTTCCCTTCACATTACATCAACCCTAATCGTGAATAAGAAGTTTATTCACTTAGCATAAACTTAAAAACTCGGGCCTTACAATACTCCCCTCCAAAAAGAAAGTTTCGTCCTCGAAACTCAGAGTTCTGAGAAAGTCCGGAATACAGTTCCTCGATCTTATCTTCCAATTCTCATGTAGTAGTGCCTGTGTCATTGTTCCTCAAAATCTTTACTTAAGCAATCTGCCTTCCCCTTAACTGTTTCACTCTTCTATCCCCACTGCTAACTATCGGCGTCTCAAAAGACAAAACATCATTCAACCTCATGTCGTCTGACTCGATTACTTGCGTCGGACCTCTGCTTGAAATGATACCGGTTGGCATTCCGTGCAGTCGCACCATCTTAGCCACTTACTTCTTTACTTTCGGTCGTCCGAAATTCTTCTTAAACTCGGTGCCTCTCTGTCATCTTAAGGTAGATACTCAACTTGTCCTCATGATCTTCATCTACAGTCCAAAACTCCACTTGTTCGTTCGATAACTTCTAGACGTTTCATCCCCTTGAAAACTGCTAGTCCATTATAACACCTCCAACTTCGTAACTATCTTTACAAACACCAAGAAATCAAACTTCTACTTAGTCGCTACTCGGATTAAACCTCGACCTATGTCCTTATTTCTTGTCCTTCACCAATCTTATCCCCCTTCAACATCAATTTATCAACAACTTATAAGATAATCCTCCTCTTAATATCTAACAATCCGTTTTTACCGTCTTCTTCCTCGAAACTTCCCTCACTCAAACCTATTTACACTCACTGAAATCCCTAACCCTTCGCACAAATCGAGACTTATCCTCTAGAAGATTACATCATAACTATACCTCAAGGGACTTAACTAGCCATTGACTCTTAAACTCTACGAAACTCGTCAAAATATAACAACCTCAGATATTCGTCTTAATACTAACACCTTCCTTTTTGTGACTCCCTCACCATCTCGTCAATCAACTTCTTAATTTCTCAATCAAATTCTGACAAACTTCAAGTCCTACACACCTTAGACAGACATTCATAGATTTAAAACCTAAACCTTCACCAAGTTTGGTCCTCTAACGACCTTTAATCCTTCAATACTTCTTAAATGAATATCCGTTCCTTAAAACTATAACTCCTTCACTTACCCAAACGACCTGATAAGTGTCGTCATGCTTCCACACTCACCACTTGATCCTGCTATCCATAATCATAACTTATTATGCTAACATCATTCAAATCTTATCACATGGTCATGATGTCCGCAACCTCATAATCAACATCAATCGATCACCAACCTTAACACTTCACACAACCCAGAATTCCCTTACTTCAAGATCTCTCTTATACTACACCTCAATGGTCTTAACCCGAAACTCACCTTCAGGTCTTCAATCTTCTAAGATTCAACTCCTATTGTCACACCTACAACCATAAGATCTCCTACTCGTACGTGATTCTCGGCTCTCAAGATTCAATCTTAACCCTAAGATTTCAATCCAACTTAGTAAATCTCACTTAGTAATCTCAGCATATTTCCTTGGAATCCATATCACCAACCTCAAGTATTCAACTTATGCTAAAACTTTCTTTCTCCAACTTAATCATTAATTCAACACTTTTCAAATGAAAATTCATCTCTTAAGACTATAATGTCTCCACATATTAATCCAACGCTTAGCGAAACTTATTGCTCGAACTCGACTATAACAATCTAGTTCAGAGTTAATTCTTCTCACTCTTGCTACCATCAAGCTATCATCTAAAACCTGATTAAATCCAACTTATTTAGTCTCTAACAATTCCACTCAGCAATCACATAACCTATAACTTCATAACTTCCGAGAAACTACTTAATACTTTTCCAGCACTAAATCTCTTGACTTGGTCTACCTCTACTTGGAGTAATCACACGAACTAACCAGTTAACGTCTATACGACACTCATCGACTTCCAAAGATTTAAATCTTAATCTTTCACAATCAAATGCTTAACACGAACTCTCCTCCCAAATCCGACTAATCCTCAATCAATTCAAATTCATCTTACACATCCTTCTATCAAAGTCCATAACCAGCTGTGATTCCGAATATCACCCCCTCAATATTAGGTTGATCAGGCCTAATACATCGAAGGTGGAAATTTAGAAAAACCCACTGGAACAGACAATGAGTTCCTAACATCCAGTAACCACAATTATCCTGATATCAAGTTCCTAACGATTCCGCTACGGAACCACACACCCTCAATCCATGTAAAAGATTAATCCTTCCTCGTCAATTGAGTCAAAGGTCCAACAATCTTGGCAAATCCCTCAATGAAGCGTCTATAATATCCAGCTAAATCCACAGAACTTCTGATCTCTGTCACCATCTTCGGTTGCTCCCAAGCCAAAACAGTCTCCACTTTCGCCGGATCCACAGCTATGCCCTCCTTCGAGATAGCATGGCCTAAGAAATTGACTTCCTCCAGCCAGAATTCACACTTGGAAGGGTTCGCATACAGCTTTTTCTCTCTCAACAATTGTAAAACTTGGCGCAAATGTCCTTCATGTTTATTCGCGTCCTTCGAATAGATCAATATGTCCTCAATAAACACCACCACACGCCGATCTAAGAACTCCTGAAAGATGCGGTTCATGTAATCCATGAAAACAGCAGGTACATTCGTCACTCCAAACGGCATCACTAGGTACTCGTAGTGTCCTTAACGTGTCCTGAAAGCAGTCTTCGGTATATCCTCAATCTTCACTCTGATCCGACGATAGCCTGACCTCAAATCTATCTTGGAAAATACGGTAGCCCCTCGTAGTTGGTCCATCAAATCATCTATCCTCGACAACGGGTATCTGTTCTTGATCGTCGCCTTGTTCAATTGTCGATAATCCACCCACGATCTCGACCTTCCGTCCTTCTTCTTGACTAACAGCACTGGCGCTCCCCATGGTGAAACACTCGGTCGAATGAATCCCTTTTGCCGAAAGATCCTCTAACGACTCCGCTTCAAAACTAAACGCCCTAAAATCCTACGATTCGTACTCATAAGGAATTTCCCTGAGATCCTAGCTTCCTTATCAACGCCTCGGTAAAACAACTCCCTAGCTCCGCGTGCTATTCTAGATCTCGTGTAACCTCTATAGTTAAATCACGAGCAACTTCGAATAAGGTCCTACTAGGGATAATAATCATAGGATCATAGTCTAAGTAGTAAATACAAGTTAGGCGCGTCACACTCGCTTGAATATAAAAGAGTAAGTTATTCTAGAATACGAGAACAGTTAAAATATTACCATCGTTCCCACGTTCTTCCTCGTTCGACTCCTCAACTCTTGCTCCTCCCTTGATATGAATCCTTTCCTCTGTAGCAAGTTGTTTTCCTTTCCCAACATTCCCTGATGATTCGCCCCTGAGTGCCTTGCAATCTTGGGAGAAATGTCCCGGTTGGTTGCAATTGAAGCATAGACTTTCTTTGGTCTTGCACTTACTAGCATAGTGCCCTA
This sequence comes from Lotus japonicus, assembly GCF_012489685.1. Classification (NCBI taxonomy): domain Eukaryota; kingdom Viridiplantae; phylum Streptophyta; class Magnoliopsida; order Fabales; family Fabaceae; genus Lotus; species Lotus japonicus. The sequence continues at coordinate 42,349,896 of NC_080044.1, forward strand.
CTTCCCTGCACCTGTAACACGTCACTGCTCTTCCCGAAGTCTTGTTTCCTGTCCCTTCGGTAGCATCATTCCCTTTCATCTTACTATCAGACGTTTCCTCCTGGGGTGTCTTGCAGTTCACAGCTAGATGCCCCTCTCGGTTACACTTGAAGCATCTCCGTCCAATCACTGAGCATTTGTTAGCAAAATGCCCAAACTTTCTGCAACGAAAACATGTCACTCCTTTGTCACCAACTGGCTTCCCCCCAGTATCAGCAGTCGTCGGTTTGTACTCTCTTGAGATAAGATTTCTTCCCTCGGAACGCTGATATGGTCCCCACTTATGGTAGCTCTTCCTTCCGTTGTAGCCTTGAGATCCTGACCTTATTGGTCCCCCAGCTCCTGTTCGGTTCATTCCTCTTTGTTGATACATCGCCGTCGCCATCAGTCGTTGGTGATGCTCACGTGCAGCCTCTTCAGCGCGCATATAAGCGTCTTCCGCAGCCTGGTTCATCATTGCCTCGATCAGTGTAGCTATTGCCCCCGCCATCCGGTTAAGGTCCACCATCCTATATCTCATCAAACGTCCGATTAGTACTAGCCATACGGTAGCACTAGACAAACCACTCAATCCGATTAAGTAGTAACGCAAACACTTAGAGCGAAAATCGCTCTGCAGACAATCAATTTTCACTCTTTGCAGAGTCACACAACCTAGCACAGAAGACCTATTCCCCAAAGACTCCCAAAAGACTCGACTAAGCTCTGATACCACAATGTAACACCCCGATTTCCAGGTGTCACTTTAGTAACCAAAAATAGACTTTACGCTGAAAACAGGTAATTTTTTTTCCGTTTTCTTTCCTTTAAATCAAAACGATAAGGAAGTAAAGACAAAACCCAACTACTAAACTAACCAACATACATCAAATATAAACATGTACAGCCTCAGCTGCACTCCCACGTCACGCGCACTCGCAGTGACTCCAAAGCAGTGTGCCCGTAGGCAAATATATACAGACCCAGAAGTGTAAGTGAGAAAATTATAATTACAAACCACTAGGAGAAAGTCGGCCTCAATATGGCCTAAGCAAAGACCCCTATGGTCCAACTGACTCACTGTGATCCCTCAGTAAGAGAACCACACGAAAAGTCATGCGTCGGAAACCTACCCGATCCCAAAAGCAAAACGAATCAGAGCTCTACACAAAACATGACGCCTGCCCAACCTAACCTCCCAGTGCCAAACCCACAACGATCTGAAGTCGGCAAGTTGAAACTCAGCTCCATACGCCGTAGCACTCCGCTCGTCAGGCGTCCTCGCTCATCCGTCTGGTCCTCCATGACCCTTCCCCTATACGTCGCCCGGTGACCAGCCACATCGATCACCCAAGCGGTGGGGGCATCCCTATCCAGCAACTCATATCTGATCCCCCCCGAGGGAGAGACCGTCGAGAACCAGTCGGCCATCGACATCTGGCAGCAGGCCGACCGCCCAAAGACAAACATACAAACAAAGCCAAGGCGCTAGGGTCAACTCACAGCAATAAGTACATATACACTCAACATGTGACAGGGTATATATATAAGTTGTTATATAAGCATATAAGTAATCCTAGCATGTTATGGCTCTAACATTGCTTCAATAAACAAACAGCACACAGTCTCAGTCAGCATGAATGTATGCGTGAAATGCACAATATGAATCCGGATTTGTGACGCGTTCCCGTTCGCCACAAGTGAAGCATTCTCACTATGGATGGACCATTCCCGTTATCCATCCTGGATGAAATCCATCCTGGATGAACCATTCCCATTATTCATCCTTGGTGAACCATTCCCGTTATTCACCGAATGATGAACCATTCCCGTTATTCATCATTTATGCAAGGTGAACCATTCCCGTTATTCACCATGATATGCACAGGTGAACCATTCCCGTTATTCACCCGATTGAATGCAACGTGGTTAGCCAAACAACGAATCGCCCTTACCACGAAAGTGTTTAGCTCACAACCCAATCTCAACAAACCCATGAGTTAGTGTCGGTCAATACAACACAACTCGGAGTAAGTGTCGGTCAATACAACACAACTCCATCCACAGAATACACAAGGGTCTAGTGTCGGTCAATACAACACAGCCCAAACAACAAGAGCACTAGGTGTCGGTCAATACAACACGGCTCCACAACACTCCCCAAGAGTACTAGAGTACTCGGTGACTTTCAATCATCACCATAGCTCACCTTAGTGGCATCCCCCAATTCCGATAACTCTCCAAACCCACAACAAAGTCGACTTTTCCCCGTCTTTCGTAAATATTTTCCCCTTCAGTTCTCCTATGCTTAAACGTTAATAAAAATTGTTCCAATTCGAATTAGTCAAGTTATGAGTTTATTTCTCAAAGTCTAAGTTTCCCAAGTCTTTAGTTTTTCAAAGCTCTATCATTCTAAGTTTTCAAAGATCAACCACCCAAAATACATTTCCCGGGGAAAGTCTAAGAATTCCAACATATGGCTAAGTCTCAAACCCCACATTTGGACTTGCCTAGGGTTGTTCATCCAACCCGAAATATCAAAGATCACCAGATCAATGAATCTCCACTCCGAAGTCGCGTCAAAACGCTCAATCCAACAATATCACAATATCACAGGTTATGGAAAAGCATCATAACATCAACTCATCATCATAAACAACATCAGATAAAGCATAAGTCGAATTTATCGACGCCTATCATGCAGTCATAGCTAATATGTAAGTTGCCCTAACCTCGAGCTGTTCCAGCTTCGCAAACAAAGTTCTCCTCAAACAATTGCTCTGAGTCTTCCAAAGTTCCCTCAACTGAACCTCGGAGAAAAACAAAGCAGAATCCAAACAAAATCGATTAGTTCGATCGCAAAACAATACATAAACGATAGACAAAGCATTAAAGCTTCAGAATAGGACAATCAGGTACGAAAAGACAAGTTTTCGAAACCGAAAAACTCCCCCCTAAAGGAAATAGTCCACGGCCTCAAAGGAAAAAGGGCTTCGGCTCTTTTTCTTTGATCAAATCAATTCACAAGGTAGTTTTAGGGTAAAACTAAGGCAAAGAAACTGTCAGAACAATTTTCGGACAATCGGGCCGAAATACGACTACGCAGGGGCATTTTGGTCCAAAATAAAGGCTCAAAACTTCAAAGTTATCAGTTCTGAAAACAGATTTGACAGCAACGATCCTCATGACATCCGTGACAACAAATCCTAAAGGCACGAAGTCAGATTATAGCTTTACGACAATAAAGTTTCGAAATGTGAGACAAAAAGGTTTTGAATCAGTTTTTCAGATCCCGGTCAAATGGATCGCAATCAGAGTTTACTGACAGAGGTTTTAGACTCAGGGGAACATAAGGAACATAACCCAAGCGAGAAATCAGAGAAATCGGACAATTTTAGAAAAAGCTCAAAACTTAGAGCACAGAAACGACTTCAGAAACGCAACAGAAACAACAATCAGAGGTAGGAATCGTGTTAGTTACCTTGATACCTAGAAGTAGAGACGAACTACACGAAGATTGGTCAAGGTTTCGCGAAAATCTCCTTCTCCCCCAAGCTCCCCAAACTCGCGGCTCCAATGGGTGAAAATGAGAGGATTTTTGCTTTTTCGCCTATTTATAGGCGGGCGAAATCGCGGGAAAATGAAAATTTCGCGATTCCGATTTTTGCAGCACCATCACCGTGGAATTCTAAGAGAGATTCTAGCGTCAGAATTCCAGAACTCAAAACAAATATCTAGGATTTGGGAAAAACGATATCGAAAAACTCAAAAGCGGTGTCGGTTAATCTGCCCCGAAAAACTACTTTTTGCTGTGATGCTCAGACGACAAAACTTCCAACAGAAGAAAGATTGGAAATGTCGAAACAAGTCTGGCAACGCGGACGGAATGTTCGTTAGAAGTCCCGAATAGAAAAAGTCTTCATCCATTGCTCGAAAATAGGGTTTCGAAGCAAAGAAATTAGCGTCGGCGGACATCCGAAAAGTGAAACCTATCGTGCGTACAGTCCAGAGTTCCGAAATGAAACGCTGGTCGATGGAAAAATAAAGAGAATCTTTAAATTTTCCGAGAGTTCGAAATCTCACTCAAAACGTTGCTTTAAGAGCGAAATAGCCTATTCTGGACACGCTCGCCATAAGGCAGGTGTGCAGACGACTCGCACTAACTCCGAAAACAACTACGCAACATTCCTCAAGCAATTCCTGAACTTTCTTCTTCATTAATCTTTCTCAAATGTCAAACTCCTGTCACGCTTACACTGATTCTACGCGTGAGTCGGAAACTAGCTTGTTCTGAAAATCCAGGTCTTACAGTGTAGGTCTCCCTCACAAGCTTGTTCAGTCAATCCCAAAGTTTCCACAATTGAACCTTTGAGCAAACAAAGCAATCATGAATCAACACAAGTCGATACAGTCGAAACAATCCTAACTAATGTTCGACAAAGCTCAAGAAGCTTCAGAGTACAACATTTAGGCACGAATGGAAGGGCTTTCCCCGAATGGATGAGTTTTGACTCGATTCAAGTTTTGTACAAAAACACTTTATTCGCTAAAACGTGCATAACTCGAGCTACGGAACTCGAAATGACACGAAACCGGCGCCAAAATTTCGACAATTGAAAGAGCTACGCAATGGCTCAGGTCATAGAGACCAAAAAATTATTTTTGGATACGGTACCCAAGCAAATAGGTTTCGGCCACTATGGAAAATAGGGTTTTCGAACTTTTTCTTCGATCTAAATCAATTCCTAGGTATTCTTAGGCGATATCTAGGCCAGGGAAACTCTCAGAAAAATTATCGGGTCGAAAACTGTCGCAAGGGTATTTTGGTCAATATTTTTAGCTCGGAAACTCAAAATTAGAATTTCGAAAAACAAATTTGATGAGCTCGATCCTAACGACATTTATAACAACTAATCCTACTGAAGCTAAGCTCAGTCGAGAGTTTTTGATCCAAAAAGCGGAACCTCTGTCAGAAAATGGGTATTTTCAGAAAACTGGACCTCTGCGACGATTCGACAGGATTCAGTCGAAAACAACTGGATATTCATGCTCTAGAGCACGTAGGCAATAAGTTTAGACACCAAAATCAGTTTATTTGGACAGTTTTACAAAAAGCTCAAAACTTTGAGCACAGAAAGACATAGAGAAAAGCGACAGAATTGACGATCAGAAGTAAGGAATAGCATCAGTACCTCGAGGTCTACGCGTAGCAACGAAATGAACGACGATCGGTCAAGAATTGGAAAAATCACTTTCCTTCCTCCTTTCCTCCAAGAGCTCTCGGCCGTGTGTGTGTGTTTGTGACTTTTTTTTTTGTTTTTTTTTTCATTTTTCAAAGTATATATAGGAAATTGAAAACGTGAGAAAATGATTATTTCGCGATTCCGATTTTTCCTACTGATTCCTACGTATTTTAGACACGATATTCTTCCCGCTGAATCTTCTAATTCTCCAAAGAAATATCAGTATGATTTTTTGTTTTCGAGGCTTGTTTTTAATGTTTACCGGCTTAAAAATGCACTTTATGCACTTTATGGTTTTGACCTCGGATGCAGAAACTTCCTTCTGAAGAAAGATTCGGAACGTCGATTAGAGTGGGCGTACGCGGATAAAATCTTTATTTGAAGCTCCGAATAGAAAAAGTCTTCATCGTCCGTTGATTTTAGGGTTTCTGAACTATCAGGGTTTCGGTTTCGGCGAACTTCCGAGTATTGGAATTTGACGTTCGTACATTCCAGGGTTTCGTATCGAAACGCTTGTTTATAGACGAATAAGATAAGTTCTAACATTTCTCTGAAGATTTTTGGAATTAATTTCCATCGTGTCTTAAAACGTAAATTAGCTATTTACTAGCGTTTTTGACCTAGGTTTAAGCGAATACTAATCGTGCTATAACTTTTATCGACTTGGATACCATCCTTAGCTTTTTCCTGAACTTTCTCCTTCACAAATTTATTCCATTCAATAAACACTTGTTCAGGTTTTTCCTTCACGTTACATCCAATTAATCGTGAAAAAAAATTTTATTCGATTTATTCCAACTTAAAAACTTGGGTCTCACACTAATTATTAAAAAAATTTAATTCAAGTAATATTAATTATTTACAAAATAAATTTCTAATACTATTTTAAAAAATGTCTGGACACAAATTTTTTGATGTTTTGTAATTGAAACAAAATAATATTTTTTTATTATTTAGACTGTAATTATTTTTTACAACATTAAAAAATATTATGAATAAACCCGTGCAAGGCACGGGTATTATACCTTTCGTGACATTTTGTTTATGGAAGGAGCTCTACCTGTGTTTGTGTTTATTCCAAGTGATCTTCGAGCGTGGCTTTTGACCTTGACGTGAGTCCTTGATGGCGTGGGTGTTGGTCGATTGTTTTGCTTCTGGACCTTTTGTTTGCTCGACTTGGTTGAGTCTTGATGTTGTAGGTGTCGAGCAACTTCATTGACTTGTCGTTGTTTTTCGACTTGGATTTGAGGGGTTTAAAGCACCTTTGTGTGCTTGCTAGCTTTAGCTAGTTAGGTTATTTTAAATATGTTGAGAGAGGTTGTTTCTCAACATTTCTTATATATATATATATATAAATATATATATTATTCTCTTTTCAAAAAAAAAAATTATATCTAGTTTTATTATAAAACAAATTTGCACTAAATCGATGGAGTGCATTGGTTGAGGCAACAGGTACATGTAACCACAGGGGGTTTGGTTGTTACTTGTTTGGTCGACCAGGCAGTTACCTCAACTGAAACCAAGGGTAACCCACTTTCAATTTCGTCCGGTTAATAAAATCAAACATCATTAAACAGCAGCATTACAGCCACAAGCCCAAGCAGGCACTGATGCGTGATGGTGATGTTGATGGGTACAGAGATATTGAGAGAGAGAGAGAGAGAGAGTGTGTGTGAGAATAGGTAGCTATAATGCTAGATAGGGTCCATTTACTTGTAGTGTTAGACCATCCACAATGGATGGTTGAAAGTGTTGTTGAATTATGTTGAATTGTGTTTAATAGGTTTAATGGTTTGTTGAAGTTGGTTGAAAGGGGAGAGAGAGGGTGAATTTGTTGAAAATGTTAAACATGTTTAAAGAGCCTGCGGTGTGCCACGTGGCGCGAGGTCAGTGGCCACCGCAGGCGCGTGTCATGCACGCCCAGACAAGGCGCGTCTGCAGGGGAGAGAGAAAAAATTTTGCAGCCCCTGCCACGTGGCTGCCTCTGGTTGGTCAGTCCGGATTTCGTTTTTCCTTATCTTTTAAACTCAATTATTTCATCAAAAAAAAATATTTTCTGAAAAAAAAAATTATCCCAAAATTCATGATTTTTTTTTCTCTATAAATAGAGACTTGGTTCGTTTGATTTGGACACAGAAAAAAAAACCAAGTTTTTTCACTCTCTTATTATCTCTCTCACCATCTTATTTATCTATCTAATAGTCTATATTTAAAAAAAAAACAAATTGTTAAGTGTTTATTGTTTTAATTTAATTTAAATCGATAATTGTAATTTTATGTAATTATAAAAACAAAAATATAAAATTAAATAAAAATGTGAAATAAAAAAGTGGTGGGGTAGGGTGAGTGGTGAGTGGTGGGGTAGGGTGTTGAGAGTTAAACAAAACCATTGGAGTGGGTAATTATTGAAAGTTTGTTGAATTGGAGAGAGAAGATAATGTGGAGTGTTGGGAAGAGAAAAAGTGGGATAAAAAATGGTTAAACAAAACATTTTTTGTTTAACCATTGTATATGGTCTTATACGAACATGACAAGGCTTGTTCCGTTGTGTAGCAATAGCAAAGCAAGCAAGGCCCTCATTTTCCTTCTTCTGCTTCGAAAAGAAAGATGTCCCTGCAGCCTGCACAAGCCCAGTGAGCACCCATCACATTGGTGTCTTTCTTGTCAATTAAGAGAGAGAGACAGCCTAAGACCCCAACCAACCTATCCATGAATACTGAATGGAGAGAGAAAGAGAAAGAGTCTCTCTCTCACTCTCACACGTGTGAGTGAGGTGTGGTTTGTTAAAAAGGATAGAATAAATAGATAAAATGACAGCAACTGGCTAAAAGTAAAGGAAACGGCAGGGTCATTGCCTTTAAAGGCTTAAAACTTGAAAGCACTTTAGCTATTTTAAGTCCTTGCTTCCCCGCTGCAACAACTTATTTTTCTTTTTCTTCCCCCTTCACTACTGTCTCTGTCCTGTCAAAACTTTACTCTCATGTTAGTCTTCTTCATTGCATAAAAATATTCTTTTGCCCTGAGTGTGACTTTGTAACAGTTCCACACACACACACTTGCTCTCATCTTTCACCATTTGTTTTTGAGGCATATAGAAAGGAAAAAAAAAATGAAGGCATGGCTACCGGGTAGTGTTATATACTCTTCACAAGATAACTCCAACGATGCTTCCTCTTCCTATCATTCTCCTCATTCAATGGGAATAGTCTATGCAGACATGGACTCACTCTCTCTTTGCCACAACTATGGTACTGTTTCTTCAGCTCGAGATTGCTATGTCTCTAAAGAGGGTACATCTACAAGCTGGTCTTTGTCCTTCATGAGAGAATGCCTTCCTTCAAACTCTGAGGAAAACCCCAACAGTGATGTTTTGATCGGTAAAGGGTCTGATTGCAGTGATGAAGCAGGGCAAAACCATGAGAATCCTAATTTAATTGAAGAAGAGAACCCGGATGAGAATTGTATGAGTGGCAAGGAGAAAGGCAGTACTGGACATTCCAAACTTTGTGCAAGAGGGCATTGGAGGCCTGCAGAAGATTCCAAGCTCAAGGAACTCGTTGCTCTTTATGGCCCTCAGAACTGGAACTTGATAGCTGAAAAGTTAGAAGGCAGATCAGGTCTGAAAACTTAATATGTTTCCTTTTCATCCTAAGGAACTTTTAACTCTTTCTGTTTCAGTGGTGTCACTTTTTATTATTTTTGGGGCTCATTTTCTATTCAAGATTTTATTTGATTTTTGTGGTTGAAGGCAAGAGCTGTAGGCTGAGATGGTTCAACCAGTTGGACCCGAGGATCAACAGGAGAGCTTTCAGTGAAGAGGAAGAAGAAAGGCTAATGCAGGCACACAGGATTTATGGCAACAAATGGGCCATGATTGCAAGGCTTTTCCCTGGGAGAACTGACAACGCAGTGAAGAATCACTGGCATGTTATAATGGGAAGAAAGTATAGGGAACAGTCCAATGCTTACAGGAGGAGGAGGCTGAGCCAATCTGTTTACTCAAGAATGGATGATCAAGATACAACAAGCTTTGTGATCTCTAGAGAACCAGTTCCAGCACCACCACCGCTCTATTGTCTCAATCTCCACAACAGCATCGTTAGTAATTTCCCATATGCTGCTGCATCATCCTTCCATGGAGTTGATCAGTGCAGCTTAAATGGTTTAAGTAGCAACATGCCCCCTCCTCATTTTGGCCTGTATGCTCCGCAGAAACATCTTGATTTCTTCTCTGGTGTGTCCTACATTTATCTAATTAACGTATATATTCAATATTCCATAGATTTTATCACCCACTTTCTTACTGTTATAATGTCATGTTTAATATAAAATAGTGGCAGCAAAAACCACTATCTGCTTCTCAAACTTGGACATATGAAGCAAGCACTGCTTAGCATCATAACTTGCTCCACTTGCATTGGATTTGCAGGTGGTGCAAGAAGCAATAACCAAATCAGATGGTGGGACGGGCCAAGTGATTTTATTTCTTCACAACCTCATTCCCCCCAGCAATGTCTGATGCTAATGCAACAGCAAAACAATCACAATAATTTTTACAGTTTCTCAAATTCCACAGCAGCAGCAGCACCAACAGCAGGAGCTCAGATATTGGGCAGTGAAGCTTCACTATCATCAGTGGCAGAACACAAAGATCAAGCTCTGACCAGTGACCCCCCAGATGCAATTCCATCTCCTCCATTTATTGACTTCCTTGGGGTAGGATCCACATGATCGAAATTAGGACCCAATGAAAAAGCTGCAACTTTTCCTCAATGTAGATGTGGTCCAACATTGCTGAGAAGCCATTCCAGGTAAACAGAAAGGATAGTTGCTCCAGTTTGTTGACTGACTGAGTTGTAACTTGCGTTACTTCTTCTCCTGTTGTGATTTCCTTTCTTTCTCACATGGGGACCCCTTTCCAATCTTCATCAAAATAATAGCATAATTAATCAATAAATCTTTACATTATCTTTGTTCATTTTCATATAATTTTTTCCCCTTTTCTATATTAATATTTAGAATCGGATCATTAAATGTGCCCCAAGACATTCTTTTGTAATTACTTAGAATATGGCCAATTCCTCAAGTATTGGATGTGGATCTCTTGAAGTCAGCGTGACAAAATAAAATCTTATTTTTCCGATCCTTGTTGATTAAACTTAGGTACGCAGCATATCAAATTCTAGTCTCTCACTTAACAAATTAAGATACGTGAAAATGCATTTGCCTCTAGTCTTGGTCTGGTCTGACAACAAGTACACTAAGAAGATGGAATGAGTGAATAGGAATTAGGAATCGAGGATCATAATTGTATATAAAATGCTAGGAAAGGACAAGGATTGGTGTGGTAAGGTCCTAATTTTTAAGGTTGTTTGAGGGGGTTGTAAATGTGTTTTCAAAGTTGCTATTCAAGCAAGGGTTGTTTGACTTTTCGCCAGAGAAAAGAGGTGTTTTGATGTGAACTATTTGGAGGATGGAAGTGATGAAGATGGGTAAGCTAAAAAGAGAGGTCGGGAATAGCTAGCAAGTGTTGGGAACATCCTTTTCTCATGGGCCTGTGATGCAATAACTGAGGCACAAATTCAGCAACTGACTTCATCCATATATGCATTCAATTCAAGATGGGGAACTGTTTAACAACTTTCCCCCCTCAACAGCAGAATCTCACATGGGCAGTGTTGTGTTGCTGTTTTCATTTATCACTAGATTGTTTTTGTGGGACAATATGGGCCCGACAAGTCTTTGACACTGTTTGTTTATAAGGCAAGAAAACCTTGGTAATTGGGCAAGCGTGAAACATTCATTTTAACTGTATCAAAAACCATCATGTATACTCCCTCCTGTCCTATTTATAAGCATGAAAGAGAAGAAAAATCTTGGTTCTTTTTATAAGAACCAAATGAAAGTTTGAGCTATATTAATTAATTTTTTCCAATGATCCCCTTATTAATTCTAACTTGTAAAATGTGTCTCATTAATTATTCTCTCTCTTTTCCACTTTCCAACACTAATAACAAATGGTAATTTTGGAAGTTCATTTTAATTTAAGACAAATTTAATGCATTTTATATAGTTTAACTACATTTCTTAAACTATGTGAATTTTTTTTTGTTGCTTATAAATAGGACCGGAGGGAGTATCAAATAAGGTGTTTGCTCCGGTACCCATAACTATAAATGAGTGTATCCATACATGAGTAGTGGCGGAACTAGGATTTTTATGAAGTCGTGCAAATTTTAAAAGCACAAATTCACAATATATAATATATAATGTCTTAAACTCAAAAAAAAGACTTGTAATTTTACCAACAAAAGTATAACTACCCAAAACCATTTTATCCACACGTGACATGTCTAAGAAACACAAGAAAAGAATGGATTTGTAATTCACATAAGTTAAACTCATAGTGTATTAAATAAAATCAGGAGACAAATGCCCTTTCTAAAATTTCTTTACGGTAAATGTTCGAATAATATCAACATTATTAAGTGACTTGAATATCTCCCGCTCGGTGCAACATATCAAGTCATTGGACCACTCATTTTTTATTTTTTTACGCAATTTAGACTTGATAAACTTCATTGATGAAAATGCTTTTTCAATTCAATAGGTTTGTAGACCAATGGAAATAGATAAAACTTTCATATGACACCTGTCTAGGGAGGCATCGGTGCCCCCAAAAAAAAGGGACTGAAAGTCCAATTATTTTTTTTCGGCGCCATTAGTGTAAATGTGCCAGGGGCCTATTTCAAAATTGAATTTTGATTCCCACTTTTAGTCCCTTGTTCTCTTTAATTTCATATCCAGCTCCTATAATATGGTATATGTTAAATTTAGTCCTCACATTCTTATACTATGAACCCCAATTATCTGCTTCATCTTCCTCATTTATCGTCCTCATCATCTTCATCACCATGTTTATCATCATCACCATCTCCCTCATCAATCTTCATGCGAAAGACCCAAAACTTAAAGTGAACCCAAAATGAGATCTAAACCCCCAAAGCCTCATTAACTAGATTTGAGCTTCATTAGATGTGTTCAATTCCCAGATCGCGAAAACCCACATGCAAAAAGATTACATGTCTACATCTATAGAAGCTTCACACGATGACAGCAACGGTGTGTTGGATGGAGCGCCACCACCTATACAGACGTGTTTTCGGCGATAAGAAGGGGTCGGTGTTGGGTGTAAAATGGGACTCGAATTATAAATCTCAATCATAAACACCACTGTGTTAAATTAAAATAAAAATCGGTTCACACCATTGTGTCTCTTCAAAAGAGGCAAGATGATGATGAATCTGCTAATGCAGCAGCTGAGGAAGTAGCATACGCATTAATTTGCAGCTTGGATAGTCCTGTTGATTCATGGGTTATAGATTCAGGTGCATCTTTTCATACTATTCCTTCAAAAGAATTATTATCTAACTATATCTCTGGAAAGTTTGGAAAGGTTTATCTTGCAGATGGAAAACCACTTGATATTGTGGGAAGAGGTGATATTGATATCAGATCCTCTAATGGAACTCTCTGTACATTGCATAATGTCAGACACGTCCCTAGAATAAAGAGAAATTTGATCTCCATAGGCCAGTTGGATGATGAGGGTTACCACACCACTTTTGGGGGTGGAGCTTGGAAGGTGACGAAAGGCAATCTGGTTGTACCTCGAGGAAAGAAACGAGGCTCCCTTTATATGGTTGCAGATTGTGAGACCCAAAATTTAAGTTATAGAATTAATTCATTAAATTCCTATCCACGATTAGGTTTCGATGTATCGTGAAGGAAACCTGAACAAGTATTTACTGAATGGAATAAATTTATGAAGGAGAAAGTTTAGGAAAAGACTAAGAATAGTATTAAAGTCGATATAAGTTATAGCGCGAGTCCTATTCGCTTACGCCTAGGGCAAGAGCATTAGTAAACGATTAATTTACTCCTAAAGCACGATAAGAACTAATTCCAAAAATCTTCAGAGGAATATAAGAATTTCTCTTATTCCTTTCCATGACAAGTGTTTCGACACGAAACCCTGGAATGTACGATCGTCCGATTCCAAATCTCGGATGTTTGCCGAAACTGAATCCCTGATAGCTCGAGAACCTTAAAATAAACTGTCGATGAAGACTTTTTCTATTCGGAGCTTCAAACGAAGATTTCACCCGTGTGTACCAATTTCTTTCGATGTTTCTAATCTTTCTTCAGAAGGAAGTTTTCTCATCCGACATCAACTGCAAAAAGTAACTTTTCGGGTTAAATCGATTAACCCCGTTAGTGAATTGTTTGCTTAAATTCCAAGAACCCTGTTTCGAGTTCTGAAATTCTGTCGCCGGATTCTCTCTTATAATTCACAGAGGAATGTGCAGGAAAAATCGGAATCGTGAAATTTTCATTTTCCCGCGGTTTCCATCTCCTATAAATAGCATAAAAACTCAAAATTCTCCACCATTCACCATTTTTGGCCGCGAGCTTGAGGAAGGAGAGGAGAGGAGAGGAGAGTTTTTCGCTGATTCTTGCCTGATCGTCGCACTATCAGTTGCTATACGTAGGCCTCGAGGTATAGATGCTATTCCTTACTTCTGATCGTCAATTCTGTCGCTTTTCTCTATGTCTTTCTGTGCTCAAAGTTGAGCTTTTTGTAAAAGTGTTCAAATAACTTGATTTCAGTGTCTAAACTTATTGCCTACATGCCCAAGAGCATGAATATCCGGTTGTTTTCTGCTGAATCGTCGCAGAGATCCAATTTTCTGGAAAAACCCATTTTTGGGTAAAAGCTTCGCTTTTTGAATCAAAAACACCTGACTGAGCTTAGCGTCAGTAGGATTAGTTGTTATAAATGTCATTAGGAACACGCTCATCAAATTTATTTTTCAAAATTCCGACTTTGAGTTATCGGGCTAAAGACACTGACCAAAATAGCCCTGTGTTAGTTTTCGACCCGATAATTTTTCTGAGAGTTCCTCTGGCCTAGATATCGCCTAAGAATACCTAGGAATTAAATTAGATCGAAGAAAAAGTTCAAGAAACCCTATTTTGATAGTGGCCGAGACTTATTTGGTATGGTACCGTGTCAAAAATAATTTTTGGGTTTGTATGACCTGAGTTATAGCGTAGCTCTCTCCGTTGTCAAAATTTTAGCTTTGGTTTCGTGTCATTCTGAGTTCTGTAGCTCGAGTTATGGACGTTTTAGCGAATAAAGTGTTTTTGTACAAAACTTGAATCGAGTCAAAACTCATCCCTTTGAGGAAAGCCCTTCCATTCGTTCCTAGAAGTTGTACTCTGAAGCTTCTTGAGCTTTATCTAACGTTAGTTAGTATTGTTTCGATTGCACCGACTTATTTTGATTGATTTTTGCTTTGTTTGCTCTAAGGTTTGTTTGTGGAAACCTTGGAATTGACTGAGCCAGCTTGTGAGTGTGACTTACACTGTGATTCTGAAGGAACTAGAGGTGAGGGCAACTTACCTTGCTAGCTAATGTTTTAGGCGTCGACCAATTCGACTTGATTTATTGTTTATGCACTTGATTGTGATTGACTGGGAAATGTTTTTCTGGAGGCTTCGGCCGAGTGAACTAATTGAGACGTGTGTCTCCGTTTTCTGAGGCTTCGGCCAACATTGGTGATTAGGATTTATTTATCGCTTTGATTTGCCATTGATTGATTCATATGCTATACTTGCTAAATGGATAATCATAGGCTATGTGAATACTTGTGCACATGATTTGCTGGATTATATTGATTATACTGTGCAATTATACGAATATTTGTGGAACGTCAGAGTGTTGGGAAACGGGTAGTTATCCCATACTCAATATGAGAATTTGGGAAAAATTTTGATGGGACGAACCGAGGTTCGGACCCTTATTATTTTAGTGGATCGAGACCTTCTTTGGGAGTTACTTGGGATCATGGGATACATAATACACTAAACAACCTCTGCACCCTTTAAATAATGATAACAATGTCAGATGAAAGCTTAGGGCTTGGATGTTAGTTTTGGAAAATGAGAAGTGTCGCCGAATCCAAGTTTTGGGGAAACTAATAAGTTTCTGAGTACGTTGATACTTTTCGCTCAATGAGCAGTTTATTGTTTGGCTATCTAGAGGATAAGTCGGGGAACTATAAGTTTCCAAGTACATTGGTACTCCTTCGCTCTTTGAGCAGTTTATTTAGCCATCCAAAGGATGAGCCGGGAAGCTTCACTGAGGCGTGAGACTTCGTGAAAGCATGGAACTTAACTGAAGCGTGAGACTTCGTGAAAGTGTGCAAATTCACTGAAGCGTGAGACTTCGTGAAAGCAGAAACTTCACTGAGGCGGGAGACCTCGTGGAGACGGGAACCTTCGCTGAAGCGGGAGACTTTGCGGAGGCGTGAAACTTCACTGAAGCGTGAGACTTCGTGAAGGTGTGAAACTTCATTGAAGCGGGAGACTTCATGAAGGCGCGAAACTTCACTAAAGCGTGTTGCGAGAAACTTCACTGAAGCGTGAGACTTCGTGAATGTGTGAGATTTCACTGAAGCGTGAGACTTCGTGAAAGCGTAAGACTCTATTCAAGCGTGAGACTTCATGGAAGCGTGAGATTTCATCGTCGTTTACCCTAGGGCAAACGACATGGAACATTGGTTTAGTTCGACACTTGTGCGTTGGGAGGACGGTACATTGTTTGACTAACCTTATCACCTAACTTCATATGTTGAGATTCTGATGAATTGATATTGGTGAACATCGTTATGTTATTTGTTGAATTGTTGAGATATTGAATATTGTGTTGTTACTAGAGATTCGATAACATGCCATGTATATACCTTAGGGTAGGCAATGCAGAACTTATATGTATATATACAACATATATATATATATACCACCTTATTCTTCACATTTTGCTTGTATTGTTTATCATATTCTGTGAGTTGACCCTCGCGCCTTGGCTTTGTGTTCATGTTTGTGTTTGGGCGGTCGGCCTGCTGCCAGACGTTCAACAGTTGATTTGTGATGGTTCGTCGTTCGGGGAGGACCCGGAGCGAAATGACTACTATTGAGCCTTCGACGTGGACCCGGACTTCATGCAGGATCGGATGAGGGTCGATGTTAGGGGTGTAGTATATCGGGTGTCGTTGTCATAGCTCTGATTGTCATTTCTTATTTTGGGGCAGGGTAGGTCCCCGACTATTAGCTTGTTGTGTGGTTCTCTTCCATGAGTATCACAGGGAGTTTGTCGGACGTAGGAGGTCTTTTGGAGGCCATTCTAGGCTGACTTACTTTCTTGGAGGACTGTATTTATAAAGGTTATGACTCTGACTCTTTCAGTTACTTTCCATCACTTGAGGACACTCGTGACGATGTTTTTAGTTGCAGTGAGGGTTGTACTTATATTGTATGTTAGTCGCTGTTAATCGCAATTGGGTTGAGTCTTTAATTCGACAAGTCTTTTTATTTAAACAAAACGAAAAAAAAAAATATCTGCTTTTCCGCTTTATTTGATTTTTGGTTACTAAAGTGACGCCACCGAAATCGGGGTGTTACACAAATGAGGACATGATAGCAGTAACTGAAGCTGTCAATAGCTCATCTGTATGGCATCAAAGACTTGGACACATGAGTGAAAAAGGAATGAAGATCATGGCATCAAAGGGTAAGGTGTCAAATTTGAAGCATGTTGATCTTGGTGTTTGTGAGCATTACATTTTGGGAAAACAGAGAAAGGTTAGGTTCTCAAAAGCAGGCAGGAAATCAAAATCAGAAAAGCTCGAACTGGTGCATACAGATGTGTGGGGTCCAGCCCCAGTGAAATCTTTTGGAGGCTCACGCTATTATGTCACCTTTATAGACGACTCAACAAGAAAGGTATGAGTTTATTTTCTCAAAAATAAATCTGATGTGTTTTCTGTGTTTAAAAGGTGGAAAACAGAAGTTTGAAATCTGATAATGGTGGGGAGTATGACAGCCAGGAGTTCAAAAAGTCTTGTTCAGAAAATGGGATCAGAATGATCAAGACAATACCAGGTACACCTGAGCAAAATAGTGTCGCGGAAAGAATGAACAAGACCTTGAACGAAAGGGCTAGATGTATTCGGATCCAGTTCGGGTTGCCCAAAATGTTTTGGGCAGATGCCATTAATACAACAGCTTACTTGATAAATCGGGGACCATATGTTCCTTTGGATTATCAGTTGCCTGAAGAGGTATGGACTGGAAATGTAACACCCCGATTTCGGTGGCGTCACTTTAGTAACCAAAAGAAATTTAATGCGGAAAAACGTGAATATTTTTTTTTTTCGATGATGATAAAGACAAGACTAAAATAAATAAACGCAAATGCGAAAAACACCAGAACTAATATACAATATAAATACAGCCCCCGCGGTAGTAGCAACCTCGTCACGA
The DNA here is from genome assembly GCF_012489685.1 of Lotus japonicus. Taxonomy (NCBI): domain Eukaryota; kingdom Viridiplantae; phylum Streptophyta; class Magnoliopsida; order Fabales; family Fabaceae; genus Lotus; species Lotus japonicus. Next base: position 42,367,547 of record NC_080044.1, read on the forward strand.
GTAACCTCCAGTGACGGAAAGAAGAAAAGTAGCGCCCGTAGGCAAAAGGTACAAACCAAAAGAAAGGTCAAGTGTTCGCAACACTATCCCTCAAAATGAGAATAAGCTGGCCCATCGGCCTAAAACAAGACCTCCTAAGTCCAACCAACTCTCTGTGATTCCCGTAAAGAAACCACACAAAAAGCTATAGGTGGGAAACTACCCTGTCCCCAAAGAAACAAATGATGTTCAGAGCTAAGACTCTACTCCTACACTAATCCCATCTCGAGGAGCTCACACCAGCACTCTAAACTATGCGCTAGCATGATCGTCGTCCGAATCCGAAATCCAGAACGACCTAGTCTATGTACACCATCCGTCCTCCTCTCGCTACCGCGATGCGCTCCTGTTCCAGCATCTCAACTCTAGTTCCCCCCGAAGGGTGAACCATCATGATCTAGTCCGCCATGGACATCTGACAAAGGGCGTTTGTCCGCCAAAGCACACACAGAAGACGCGAGGGTCAACTCCAAAGAATTATGTAATTAATAGCACCGATAGATACAGATAATAGAATAGCCACTTAGGCTTATAGCTAGGGATAACATCCTAGGGTTGCATATTCTGTAATGAATATAAAAGACAGTAATAACAAATAGCATGCATCAAATAGGATTATCAATTATCAATCACACTCAGCAACTAAGTCAGTATGCATGTTGCATGAAATGATATGACGGTTAACCCAGTTAACCAAATGCATTCCGGAAACGGATGGACATCAACGGATCAATCCTAGCACCAGCAACGGTGGGACCATTTCCGCCCGCGTGCCTCTTACACCACACAAAGGTAGCCAGATCAGCCGTAACCCGTAGGTCTGCCATTTCGGTCTGCTACAAGAGTCGTCTACAAACGCTCTTACACGGCATTCCGGGTCTTATGACCATTTTGGAAACCGACGAGGTCCAGAGTATGTCCTGTGTTAATACCTCATTAATGTTGCATGAATGCAGGATGATTAGTCAAACAACGTCTCCGAATCTCACTCGACACGTCGCCACGTGTTTTAGCTAAATTAAAGTCTCTAAAAACTTACCCTAAGGTAACAGTCGATTCTGCGACAAAAGACACATCTTTCAACAAGACACATAACTCATGATTATCTCCAAATCATCCGACTCATCTCAATCCGATGGTCAAAACTGCTCAACGAGCAAGATTATCAACATACTCGGGAACTATCAATTCCCCGGACTTATCCCCAGGATAGCCCAACCACACAGCTGCTCCAACAGCACAAGAGCATCAACATACTCCACACAGCTGCTCCAACAGCACAAGAACATCAACATACTCAACACAGCTGCTCCAACAGCACAAGAACATCAACATACTCGACACTTGGATCCGACGACACTTCTCGTTTTCCAAAACTAAGATTTGCATCCGAAGCTTCCTTTCGAGTTTGTTATCATTATTTGAAGATTTAGAGGTTGTTTAATGTCTTATGAGTTTTCTTTACAAAATAATATCCTTTTAGTCTTATCGCAAATCCTATAAGTCCTCGGGATCTCCTAATCCCCAAATGACACCAGAGAATGTCTCGATCCATGAAACACCACAACAAGGTCCGAATCTCATTCGTCCTATCAAACTTTCTCAAAACTCTCAAAATAAAATCGGCATGACCTGCCCGCTATTCTCACTTTTCAGAAACTCAGATTTCATTGCAAAAGCATAATTAACTCAGCACAATCAATCAACATGTCATATATCAACATATTAAGCAATAACCAAGTAGCACTTAGCATATAAGGCATGCATCACACATCCTAAATTACCCAATTAGCACTTAGCATGAAGATTCAATCTCAAAAGCATTCAGTAGATGTATCATCTACATTGTCAGCTGAAGCCTCAGAAAACATTTTTCCAATCAAAACACAAACAAGTGCATAAACAGTAAATCAATGTCGAAAGCATCGACCCTAAGCATTAACTAGAGATTCAGTGAGAAGCCCTCACCTGAAGATTCTCCAGGATGATCTTCTAGCTCTTCCTCACAAGTAAAGCCTTGCTCCTCTGGGAATTCCTCAAAATCACCTTTAGAGCAAAACCACAGAATACTATCAGAATCTATCGGAAACTAAGCTATCAATACTTACTAAGGTTACACGAAGTAGTATATACTCCGAGGTACGATAATCTAGCGCGAAAGGACAAGTTTTCGAAAAAGGAATTTTCCTCCTCCTCCCCTATAGGGCTCAGCCACTTTTGGTAACTGTAGGGTTCAATTTTTCTTCGATCAAACTTGGTTCCTATGCTATCATTAGCCGTAACTAAGGGTATTCTGAACTCGGAAAAATTATCGGATCAAAAACTGTCGCAAGGGTATTTTGGTCATGATTTTTAACTTAGAATTTCAAAACTGAAATCCCAAAAAGCAAATTTGACAGGGACGTCACCAACGACATTTATGACAACTAATCCTACTAGCACTAAGCTAAGGCGATAGTTTTCAGCCTAAAGGTTGAAGCTTTACTCCAAAAATGGGTATTTAAGGCATAAATTGATTCCGGCGGAAATCCGGCGACATTACGGAAAATCTAATCCGGCAGAAGTGATCTTGGGCACATAAGGAAGAGGTTTAGAATCAGAAATGAAATATTCAGGATATTTTTGCAAAAACCTCAAAACTATCAGCTCAGAAAAGTCTATAGAAAAGCTATGGAAAAAGCGATCAGAGGTAAGGATTAGCGACTATACCTCGAAACCTTGAAGCAGCAACTGATTAATCAACGATCCAGCAAGGATTGAACAAAATCTCTTCTCCTCCTCCCTTATGCAAACTCGCGGCCTCCTTGGGGAAAATAGGTAAGATATTTGTGTTTTTTTCTCATTCTTGGCTATATATAGAGGTTGGCAAAACGCGGTAAAATGAAAGTTTCGCGAATCTGATTTTTCCGGCTTCATTCTCCATGAATTCTAAGATAGGTTTTGGCGAAAGAATTCCAAAACTAAAATGAGGTCTCCTTGTATTTTTGGTAACTAATGCAAAGTCGGTGTAAAACTATTTTACCCGATAAGTTGCTTTTTGCATCGGATGTCGGAATAGAAAACTTTCTTCTGAAGAAAGATTGAAATCATCAAGAGAAATGGGTGTACGCGTGTAGAATCTTCATTTGAAGCTCTGAATAGAAAAAGTCTTCATTGTTGGGTAATTCTAGGGTTTTGAAATACCAGGGTTTTGGTTTCGGCAAACTTCCGATGATTGGAATCGGACGTTCGTAGATCCTAGAGTTTCGCCTCGAAACGATTGTCATATATGGAATAAGAGAAGTTCTAACATTTCTCTGAAGATTTTTGGAATTAACTTCCATCGTGCCTATAAGTGAAAACTAGCTATATACTAGGGTTTCTGACCTAGGTTTAAGCGTGTAACGATCGTGCTATAACTTTTATCGATCATGATGCAATCCTTAGACTTTTCCTGAACTTTCTCCTTCATAATTTTATTTCATTTAATAAACTCTTGTTCAGGTTTCCCTTCACAATACATCAACCCTAATCGTGAATAAGATTTTATTCACTTAGCATAAGCTTAAAAACTTGGGTCTTACAGGAAAGGAGGTAAGTTTTTCACATTTGAAAGTCTTCGGTTGTGTCTCTTATGTTCTCATAGACTCCGATAGGAGAGACAAATTGGACCCCAAGGCCATAAAATGTTTCTTTAATGGTTATGGGTCTCATATGTATGGCTACAGGTTTTGGGATGAACAAAACAGGAAAATCATTAGAAGCAGAAATGTCACTTTTAATGAAAGTGTGCTTTATAAAGACAGGTCTTCTGCAGAATCTATGAGTTCAAGTAAACAGTTGGAACTTTCTGAAAGAGTGGCATTCGAAGAAATTTCAGAAAGTGATGTAGCCAAAAGAAACCAGATTAATCCCGAGAACAAGGATGAGATAGAAGTTGAGCTAGAACAAGAGCCAACAACAGTAATTGAAACTCTTATAACTCAAGTGAGGAGATCTACAAGAATGCCGAAAGCACCACAAAGGTATTCTCCTTCGTTGAATTATTTGTTGTTAACTGATTGTTGGAGAGCCAGAACATTTTGGTGAAGCCATGTAGGGGAATGACTCTATCAAGTGGGAGTTAGCGATGAAAGACGAGATGACGTTCCTTCAGAAGAATGGAACATGGTCTCTGACCAAGTTACCAGAAGGAAAGAAAGCTCTACAGAACAGATGGGTCTATAGACTGAAGGAAGAATATGATGGCAGCAGAAGGTACAAGGCAAGGCTTGTAGTGAAAGGGTTTCAGCAGAAGCCAGGAATTGACTTCACAGAGATTTTTTCTCCAGTTGTCAAAATGACCACTATAAGAGCTATCCTGAGTATTGTAGTTGCAGAGAATCTTCACTTGGAGCAGTTAGATGTTAAAACCTCATTCCTACATGGGGATTTGGAAGAAGAGATTTATATGACACAACCTGAAGGTTTTGAAGTTCCAGACACGAAGAATATTGTATGCAAGCTTCACAAAAGCTTGTACGGACTGAAACAGGCACCGAGACAGTGGTACAAGAAGTTTAATGAGATTATGAGCAACTCAGGTTTTAATAGTTGTGACATGGATCATTGTTGCTATGTTAAGAAATTTGTTGATAGTTATATTATTCTTGCTTTGTATGTTGATGACATGTTGATAGCAGGATCAAATATGACTGAAATTAACAGGTTGAAGCAACAAATGTCAGTAAACTTTGAGATGAAGGATCTTGGTCCAACCAAACAAATTCTTGGTATGAGGATTTCTAGAAATAGATCAGAAGGTATTCTGAAGTTGTCTCAAGAGAAATATGTTGAAAAATTACTTGACAGATTCAATGTTGGAGATGCCAATACCAGAAGCACCCCTTTGGGAAATCACTTAAAGTTTTCAAAGAAGCAGTCCCCACAAACAGATGAAGAAGAAAGTCACATGTCAACAGTTCCATATGCATATGCAGTAGGGAGCTTGATGTATGTTATGGTTTGTACCAGACCTGATATAGCACATGCAGTGGGACTTGTCAGCAGATTCATGTCAAACCCTGGGAAGGAGCATTGGGAAGGTGTAAAGTGGATATTGAGATATCTGAAGGGTTCTTCAAGAATGTGTCTATGCTTTAGAAGAAATGATCTCACTTTACAGGGGTTTTCTGATGCAGATCTAGGAGGAGACTCAGATGGTGGAAAAAGCACCACCTGTTATATTTTCACCTTAGGAGGAACTGCTATGAGTTGGAAGTCTAAACTTCAAAATAGAGTTGCTCTCTCAACCACTGAATCAGAATATGTCGCCATTTCAGAAGCAGCCCAGGAGATGATATGGCTGAAGAATTTTCTCAAAGAATTGGGAAAAGAACAAGATGTTCCTTCATTGTTTAGTGACAGTAAAAGTGCTATTTGCCTTGCAAAAAATCCTGTCTTTCACTCAAGATGCAAGCACATACAGATGAAGTACCACTTCATCAGAGAACTTATCAATGATGAAGAATTATCTCTGTTGAAGATCTTAGGATCAGAGAATCCAGCTGATATGTTGACCAAGACTGTTACAGCTGATAAGCTGAGGCTTTGCATTGCCTCAGCTGGCCTTCGAGGATAATTGAAGACGAAGGCGCTACACTAGGTGGAGAGCAGATTAGCTTATTGCTTACAAGAAGTACTACAATTAGACTCCATGTGGGAGAATTGTTATGTTATGCAGTCTATTTGTAGTCCCACATAGCTTATGTAGTCTATTTGTAAGTCCCACATCGCTTAGAATAAGGAGAAGGTTAACTTACTCCTATTATATATAGGCACCTCATTGTAAGCATTATTATACACACCAAAGAGAAATATTACTACCTAGTGTAGCCGTGGACGTAGGTACTCATATTGTGTTCCGAACCACGTTAAAAACTCCTGTGTGATATTTCTTTCTCTCTTCTCTCCTTTCTATTATTGCTCCCAACATGAATTACAAAAATTAATTTTGTTACCTGTCTCAACAATTGTCTAAGCTGCATGTTCAATCAAGGATCTCTAAGGTCTTTGAGGTGTTGTAATGAGGTCAGGTTTCAAAGAAAGTTGGTTTTTCTAGATATGCAAAGAAACTCAACAAGCTAAGAGAGCAATCACAGTTTAAACCAATCATAAATTATAAAGATCACTCTTTTGCTTTAACCAACTATCTCATTCACCATTCTTTTCTTTTCTTTTCTTTTCTTTCTCACTTTCTCAATCTCTCTTCTTTTCTGTTTTTTTCCTTTCAAGAAGAAACAACTTTTTTTCACAACTATTCACACTCTATACATATAGTACACAAAAGAGATTGAGAATTCAACATTTTTTTAACCAACAATGCATTTCCCCCCCCCCCCCCCCAACTTAACACAACAATAGCTTTCCTCAACTTGAATACAACCATATCATGAAAATGTTCTCTTAACTAATTCAGCTTAGGTGAGACCATTGTTTTCCTTTTAGGCTCAAGGTTATAAACAAGAAATAAATCACAAATTCTTTCCTTTTCCAACTCAATGGGGTTGAACAATGGATTTCCTAATAAAATGGTATGGTCATTTGGCTAAGTGAGTGTGTAAGCATTAAAGAAAGAGCATGCCTTGATCATTTCCAAGAAATTCCATACAACAATGATAATTGGAGACTCAAACAAAACCAATCATGGAAAACAGTGAGGATTCTCTCAGCTCACAATTGTATAGGCACACTCCCTCACATGGTTTGGATTCAAAGCATTCTCCGTTTTTTAAAAACTTCATGTTATGCCTATGAATTCCATGTGAATCATACAATCATATCATATCATGTTATCAATGAGTGCAAACACCAGTTAGACCATGGAATCAAACAATCCAAGTTAAATTTAAAACATATCATACAATTCCATTGATACTTCTGTAAGATCAAGATTTGGTCATGTGGTACAACTCTATGTTTTGATGATAACAAGTATTTATTTGTGGATGAACAACTATGATACTCTAATGTTTGTCTTGAGTGTTTTGACAAACAGGTTCTGATTCTGACACCAGAAGATATATTCGTCAGAAGATCTGAAGATCAGAAGCTCTGAAGATCAGAAGATCTGAAGATCAGAGGATCTGAAGATCAGAGGATCTGAGGATCAGAGGATCAGAAGATCAGAGGATCAGAAGATCTGAGGATCAGAAGATCTGAAGACCAGAAGCTCTGAGGGACCAGAGGCTCTGAAGGTTCAGAAGCTCTGAAGGTCCAGAAGCAGAAGTTACGAAGGTCAGAGGATCCAAGCTTCCCTCTGACTCTGATCACCAAGCTTCACAAGTTCCAACACGAAGCATAACTCTGATCAGAAGTCAATGGTTAAAGGCAAATGTCTCTATCGAGAAGTACAAGAGCAGTGTACTATTCTGATATGCCTACCTACCAAAGTTCAGCCACTGCAGGTTCTGGAAGTTCCAGAAATGCCCTCCAACGGTCATATTCTCTCAACAGAAATATCCTTTGCACCTTGGACTATAAAAGGCTGAAGAAAAGAAGAAAGACCAAGAGAGCGAGAAGAGTGAGAGAAATCAAGAGCTGCAATACAAGAAAAGATTCAAGCCTCTACTTTCTTCATCTGTTCTTATTTAGTTTACACTCAGCTTATTTAGAAGCAAACCTTTGTAAACACCAACCTCAAACAGTTGTTTGATTTTCCTTAAGGGACCGGGTAGGTCAGTATCCTTAAGAAGACTAAGAGAGTGAATCTTAGTGGTGATTCCTTTAGGAGATCAAGGTTGATCGGATCCTAGAGAAGACTAAGAGAGTGAATCTTAGTGATAGCTAAGTCAGTGTATTGTTAGTCACTTGTAGGTTTCAAGTGCAGTTGTAACAATTATCTGATTAGTGGATTGCCTTCATTCTAAGAAGGAAGAAATCACCTTAACGGGTGGACTGGATTAGCTTGAGGGATTTATCAAGTGAACCAGGATAAAATACTTGTGTGCTTTTCTCTTCTCTCTATCTTTATCCGCTGCACCATCTATCTTAGAGAAACCGAAAAGATTTACTTTAAATCTTAAGGGGAAAGTTTTTATATTGAAAACGCTATTCAACCCCCCCCCTTCTAGTCGTTTTTCATACCTTCAATTGGTATCAGAGCGCAAGTTCTGATTACCACACTTAACAGTGTTCAGTAGATCCGGGCCAGTGTGAAAAACTCATGGATGCCACCACTACTACGAGCAAATATCAATATAGTGCAAGACCACCTATCTTTGATGGTCAGAGATTTGATTTCTGGAAAGACAGAATCCAAAGCTTCTTTCTTGGCTTTGATCCTGATCTTTGGGATTTTGTTGTTGATGGCTACACCCCTCCTGTCGATGAACATGGTGTAAAGATCCCAAGGAAGAAGATGAGTGAAGATCAAAAGAAGGAATTCAGAGATCATCACAGATCAAGATCTATTCTGCAAAGTGCCATTTCATATGAAGAATATGAGAAAATTACTGATCGTGATTCCGCCAAGGGCATCTTTGAATCCTTGCAGATGTCTCATGAAGGAAACAAGAAAGTGAAAGAGACAAAAGCGTTGTCTCTAATCAAGCAGTATGAATCCTTCCAAATGGAACCTGACGAATCCATTGAGGATATGTTTTCCAGATTTCAGTTGCTCGTAGCTGGAATAAGACCCCTCAGCAACAGCTACACCACTGCGGATCATGTCATGAGGATCCTTAGAGGTCTTCCTGAAAGCTGGATGCCTTTGATAACTTCCTTGGAGCTAACTAGAGATGTTGAGCAGATGAGTTTGGAAGAACTCATAAGCATACTGAAGTGTCATGAATTAAAGCGTGCTGAACATCAAGATCACAAGAAGAAGTCTATTGCCTTGAAATCCAAATCTGAAAAGGCTAAGGCTCTCCAAGAAGCATCAGAAGATTCTGATGAAGATGAGCTGACTCTGATATCCAGAAAGCTCAACTGCATCTGGAAGCACAGGCAGAGCAAATACAAAGGTTCATCAAAGGACGAAAAGTCAAAGAAGCATTTCAAACCAAAGAAAAGTCTGATGGTGACTTTTGATGAATCAGAATCAGAGGATGTTGACTCTGATGGTGAAGTTCAAGGACTCATGGCTATTGTCAAAGACAAAGGAACAGAGTCAAAGGAAGCTGTTGACTCTGACTCAGAATCAGAAGGAGATCCAGACTCTGACGATGAAAATGAGGTATTTGCTTCCTTCTCTACCTCTGAACTGAAACATGCTTTGTCGGATATCATGGATAAGTATAACTCCTTGTTGTCTAAGCATAAGAAGTTGAAAAAGAACTTATCTGCTGTTTCTAAAACTCCTTCTGAACATGAGAAAATCATATCTGATTTGAAAAATGATAACCATGCTTTAGTTAATTCTAACTCTGTGCTTAAGAATCAAATTGCAAAGTTAGAAGAAGCTATTGCCTGCGATGCCTCTGATAGTAAGCATGAATCTAAGTATGAAAAATCTTTTCAAAGATTCCTGGCTAAAAGCGTAGATAGAAGCTTAATGGCTTCAATGATCTATGGTGTAAGCAGAAATGGAATGCATGGCATTGGCTATTCTAAACCAATTAGAAATGAGCCTTCTGTGTCTAAAGCTAAATCCTTGTATGAATGCTTTGTTCCCTCTGGTACCATATTGCCTGATCCTGTACCTGCTGAAGTTGCTAAAAACCCTCTTAAAAAGGGATCTTTCTCTATGACTAAATATCATGCAAATATTCCTTTAAAATATCATGTTGAGACACCCAAGGTGATCAGAACTTCTGGGCTAACTAACAAGAAAGGACCCAGAAAGTGGGTACCTAGGGATAAGATTATATATGTTGCAGATATCTTCAATAGGTCCATCGAAACTCCAACCGTGGAACCTGGACAGTGGATGCAAGCAACACATGACGGGAGAAAGGCATATGTCCCAAGATCCAAAACTTGAACCTGAAGGTGAAGTTGATCTTGGAGGCATCAGTAGAGCAAGATTTGGTCAAGGAATCATTGGTTTTTGATATGAACCCCTCTGTTGATATTCTGAACGCTATTCATGTTAGAATTAATGATAAGCTTGACTCTGACAAGTCAAAGCTAGCTGAAAAAGCTTGCAGAGATGAGCATGACCGTTTCAGAAAGAAACAAAGACTCAGAACTTGTCAAACCAGAAGCAACAACATCAGAAGATGCTACTACAACTTCTGACTTGCGTCATCAGAAGAAGAGTAGGCTCCTAGCTTCTCATTCTGAAGTATCTAAAGATGAAATTTTGTCCAGAACGGAGATGTCACCAGAACCACACTTCTGCTCTCATCAGAAGATATGCTAATCAGAAGCCAAGTATCCCTTGGTATTCCTTCTGAGGGGGAGTATTTCGTCTTATGCTCTTACTATTTTTTTTCCCTCCACCTTCATTCTTTTTGCTTATGACAAAAAGGGGGAGAATTTATAGTATCTTGACAACTCCTATTTTATTAAGCTCAGAATCTAGATATTACTAACGTTGATATTAAGTATTAGATTCAGGGGGAGCTTAGCTCAGAATCAAGCACGAGTCTTGGATTCAGAAGGAGCAAGATAAACTATACACATCAGGATAAGTTTTAACTCTGATACCTTATACTCTGAGTGTATTCAGTTTATTTGTTTAGAGTTGTTCATCAAAATACATGGTTTTGTCATCATCAAAAAGGGGGAGATTGTAAGATCAAGATTTGGTCATGTGGTACAACTCTATGTTTTGATGATAACAAGTATTTATTTGTGGATGAACAACTATGATACTCTAATGTTTGTCTTGAGTGTTTTGACAAACAGGTTCTGATTCTGACACCAGAAGATATATTCGTCAGAAGATCTGAAGATCAGAAGCTCTGAAGATCAGAAGATCTGAAGATCAGAAGCTCTGAAGATCAGAAGATCTGAAGATCAGAGGATCTGAAGATCAGAGGATCTGAGGATCAGAGGATCAGAAGATCAGAGGATCAGAAGATCTGAGGATCATAAGATCTGAAGACCAGAAGCTCTGAGGGACCAGAGGCTCTGAAGGTTCAGAAGCTCTGAAGGTCCAGAAGCAGAAGTTACGAAGGTCAGAGGATCCAAGCTTCCCTCTGACTCTGATCACCAAGCTTCACAAGTTCCAACACGAAGCATAACTCTGATCAGAAGTCAATGGTTAAAGGCAAATGTCTCTATCGAGAAGTACAAGAGCAGTGTACTATTCTGATATGCCTACCTACCAAAGTTCAGCCACTGCAGGTTCTGGAAGTTCCAGAAATGCCCTCCAACGGTCATATTCTCTCAACAGAAATATCCTTTGCACCTTGGACTATAAAAGGCTGAAGAAAAGAAGAAAGACCAAGAGAGCGAGAAGAGTGAGAGAAATCAAGAGCTGCAATACAAGAAAAGATTCAAGCCTCTACTTTCTTCATCTGTTCTTATTTAGTTTACACTCAGCTTATTTAGAAGCAAACCTTTGTAAACACCAACCTCAAACAGTTGTTTGATTTTCCTTAAGGGACCGGGTAGGTCAGTATCCTTAAGAAGACTAAGAGAGTGAATCTTAGTGGTGATTCCTTTAGGAGATCAAGGTTGATCGGATCCTAGAGAAGACTAAGAGAGTGAATCTTAGTGATAGCTAAGTCAGTGTATTGTTAGTCACTTGTAGGTTTCAAGTGCAGTTGTAACAATTATCTGATTAGTGGATTGCCTTCATTCTAAGAAGGAAGAAATCACCTTAACGGGTGGACTGGATTAGCTTGAGGGATTTATCAAGTGAACCAGGATAAAATACTTGTGTGCTTTTCTCTTCTCTCTATCTTTATCCGCTGCACCATCTATCTTAGAGAAACCGAAAAGATTTACTTTAAATCTTAAGGGGAAAGTTTTTATATTGAAAACGCTATTCAACCCCCCCCTTCTAGTCGTTTTTCATACCTTCAACTTCATCAACCATGGCATTTGAAATCAGTCATATTATCAATGAATTCCACACAAAGTGTTAATTTATCTATATACCAAAATGCTAATGAGATATTAAGAATAAAAGAAAGAAGGACAAAAAGTACTCCCTCATGATGCTATGTCTGCTATGCCATGCTCAATCAAAATATCATCCTCTACGGAGAAATTGGACTATCCATGGCAAAGAAATACCAGCAACAAAAGATTCCTGCTAACAGTCACTTGTAGTTTTTATTGGTACACAAAAGAGAATGATAAAAATCACATCTTCAATTAAAAAATCAAAACTTTGGCTTATTTGAAAGTAGACTTAAAGAGCTTTCCAAAGAGTGGTTATTTGTTCAAATAAGATAAGAAACGGGGAATATATGATCATTTAAAGTAGGGAGTGCAATGTTGTCAAAAACACATTTTCTGGGCAAGCAGGGCGCTGAGCGTGAATTTTGGGCGCTGAGCACAAAAATGGCAGAGAACTCACCCTGAAATGAAAAACTCATGGCGCGGAGCGCCCACCAGAGCGCGCTGGGCGATTTTTTTGTCAGAAAATTGGTCTGTATAATCTCAGTTCAGCTCAAAACTCGGACTTTCATAAATCTCAAGCCCCAATTCCTGTTCCTGACAAGGTTTTCAACTCACACCCTCACTAATACACTACACAAACTCAATTAAACATGCTGACATCAATTCCAAACGCAATTTTCAATTCAAAACTTATAATCCAATGAGTCAAATTGACAATTTTCACTATAAGTCAAAACTCTCTATAATGACAAGTTGGTAGGCCAAATTTTGAGTTTCTAACTTTCAAAGCATGCCAATTGATCCATTCACACTCACTCAACATTTGAAACATGTCTAGGTTTTAAGAACCAACATTTAAGCTCATTTTCCTAAAGATTCACAATTATAAGCTTTTAAAGACAAGTTTCATGCTTTTTCACAACTTGATAGGCTATATTTTGATGTGAACCTTTCTAGCACATGCCAAATGGTTCAAATACATTCATATCCATTAAGAAACATGTGTGGATCTTAAGATTAGAAATTAACACACATTTAGCACAAAAGTCACATTAAGCTCAAATTTAGGCCGAATTTGCATTATTTCACTACTCAACACCTCAAATTTTTCAATCCTCACTTTTCTATCATGATAGGCCTCAAAATCATATATACATATCATTTGAAACTTGCGGAGACCCTTAGAACACACAATTGAAATTTTTTGCTAAAAATCACCTTTCATGGCTAAGAAAGTACACAATGAGGAGTTCTTATTCAATATCACTACAAAATCAAAGAGCTTAACTTAAAACCGAATCTAACACTTGAAGAAAAGTATTCTAACACAAAAATGACTTTGCTGAAGATCATTTGGAAGAAGTTTTCACAGTTATGTAGAAAAACCATTCGGAGGACTTGTTGTTTAACCACTTTCACACAACCACATACCTCAAAATTTGCAATACTCACCTACCTTGCATTCCAACCTTCCATGTGCATTAGATATTATATTTTGGATATGTTAGAAGTCTCAAACACTGGTTATTAACATCTAAAGCATAGAATCCAAATTTGACCGAATGTTCACATGCATTTCAACAAGTCACACCCCCAAATTTTGATTTTATCACATTTCTTGCTTCTAAACTCATTGAACAATCTCAATATGATAAACAAAACTTGTGAAGCTCATAAAAACTAAACTTTAGGCACAACTTCACTAAATCACATATACTACATAATTTAAAAAGAGAAAACAAGCACACCAAAACACATGGTTTCCAAAACTCTTGGTTCTATCTTGATTCAAATAACTCAAAAGAGGATTTTAAACATGAAAACATACAAAGATCATTCATGTTATAGTTGATCATGCTACAACAAGCATTAAGAACAAGAATAAACCATGGATATTGATACACAAGAACATCTATGTACACTATTTGCAACTTGAACCAACATTTTACTAGTTTCACCAACATTCCAAAACACAATCCCCGGCAACGGCGCCAAATTTGATAAAGGTTTTTTCCTCGTTGTTTGTATTGCTTTTGGCTTAAATCTTTAAGATTCAATCATAGTAAAGCAGATACGGGTTTATTGTCCTCAGAGATTGTGTGAACATCAGTTCCACTTGTTAAATATTGATCTGAGCGGATAAAAACATGTTTGATAAATTGTTTTTGTGGTTTTTGATTATAAAAGAAAACAGTAAAAGAAGATTTACTGAGGTAACAAAGAAGAAAACATATTTAGAATGCATTTTCACCTAGTCCTCTAATTGCTTTCAACTCAAGCACTTTTGTATTGGTTCATTTCATTTATGATGCCGAGAGCTATCCACCTAACTATCCCTAGCCTAGTTGAATCTATAAATTAGAACTCCTAGATGTAATCCCTTACCATCTAGAAAACACAAAAGGAATAATATAGCTCAAGTTCTCTCTCAAAGACATTCCCAATGACCAATTCATCCTAAGACAAGGTACCCTAGGCTTGCAAGTCTCCGTTGTCACTCCGAAAACTCCTGTTAGAACTCAGAACTCCACCTGTCACGTAGAATTCACTATTGTTCCTACCCAAGATATTCTTACCCTAAGACAATTGATACACTAAGAAGTTTCTATCTTTTACTGGACCCACACCAGTCTCTCGATCTAATGCTAGTCCCCTAAAATCTAACATGGATCAATCGATAGGTGTCTAAGACATAGGTGTCTAATCTCATTGAACTCAGCATGCACAAACTCATAATAATCTCTCGATCTATCTATGAATTAGTGAAGCTCTTTTGATTATCAATTGATTGGTTACAACAATCAACGACGTAGCCACGACCATGGAAGCTTTCCCAAGCTTTCCATGGCTTCCGGGAGGTTGTCACCGTCCTCCCATGGCTGCCATCACCATCTTGAAGCTCCACTTCATCCAATCCTAGCCCAAAGACCCCTCTTCCATGAAGCACAACTCCCTTGCTCTGTTATGGTGCCAAAATTGGGAGAAATTCAAAGAGAATGGGAGAGATCGTTCAAAAATCTGATTTCTGGCCTTTTATACGTGTTTGAGGCGGCCACAAGCGCTCAACGCCCTTCAGAGGCCGCTCAGCACCCTTGTTTCTTCAAGTTGAAGAGTTCCCACCGTCATGGGCGCTCAACGCCATATTTTGGGCGTTCAGCGCTCTGCTTTCTTCAGGACAAAGATCCCCCAGCTTCTTAGGGTGCTCAGCATCTCCAAGTTGGTGCTCAACACCCAGCCTCTCTAAAATTGCACATTTTTACTTTAAACTTGGATTCTTCATGAATTTCTTTCCTAAATCAAAATCCAAGTTAAACACATGAAATATATAATGTTTACACAACTTATAAGTTAAAATTATGTATTTACTAAACTAATTCTTTGGGGGATAAAATGATGAATAAAGTAAACATATAGGTCAAATAAGTGCTTAAAAAGATATCAAGATATACGTAAAATGAGCTCTTATCAGCAGCTCGCCATGTGGCGGGGCGTTTGGCCTCTACGTAGGGCCTGGGTGCGGCCCAAGTGGCCCACCCAAGGCAAGTTAGTTGCGCGGGGCCCATACCCCCCACACACTATAAATAGGTAGCGATTATCTATTGTAAGGGCTCTTAACTCATTTTCTCAATAAACAAGTGAAATTCAGTGACAACCTCTCCTCTTTTCCTCTCTCTTTAAGGAATTCACACCTCCCTCTAGGTACTACTCTACCTAGCAATGTTCTATACAGGAACAAATATCATCCTATATCCTTTTACTATTCACATTGGAATTAATTTAAATGAATTTATTATAACTTAAATATTATAAGTTATGGAATTCCATAGGGCACATTAAAATATCATTTCACTCAAACAAAAGAAAAACACTCCACGAGCCTTTTACCTTACAACTATATAAATTAGCAAAATAAAGCTCTTTTAAAATGTGCACTTCATATAATGTGTGTTTATGTATTTGGTTTTGGTTTTGCAAAGGCTCAAACTTTGAGTCGTTTTAGAGGTACTTAGAATATGTTTTAGAATGACTGACTTGGTTTACCAGTTTTATTTTGATTTTGATTTTTTATCCATATTTTCTAATATTTTTATATTTGATTTCATCCCACTTTTTGACGATTGGATTAGTTGATAAACAATGTCTTATTTGTTTAATTTTTTTTACCAATTTATCTTCTTTTTGTAAAACAAAATTTCTCGAACTTTGCATTAGATATCTGACATTGTTTCTGGAAAGTTCGAAAGGTAGATTAAAGTTCGCGTGCTTCATTTGTGGGAAACAAGGAATTTTAAAAAACCTCAAATTGTTAGTAGTTTTGAATTGCTATTAATCGATGAATATATATTCTAATTTGTTTATTATTTTTCATTTCCATGGTTCCAGATTCAAACTACTTATTTTTATAAAAAAAAAGTTGAACAAAGCAAACATGTCTTTTTTTTAATTGAATATTTTTTTTATTGACAGAATAACAATGAAGATCTGTGGTACCATTAACTGTATTCAAATGGAACAGTTTAGCAACATATTTTTGAAAGGAAAAGTTGATGTCATTCATAATATTATGGTTCAAACATCTTCAAAGAACTTAGAGTTACAAATACAAGATTACTTTTATCGACTTCGCAAAAATTGAAGAAGTTACATGTGACACTATTCCTTCGAAAAATTGTGATTTTGTATCACTTCATGCAATTCAAACAACTGCAAATGACCAATACTTGATGACTTAGTTCTAAGACAATAATAACAACATTATGTGGTCCATATTTTTATACATTTTTGAATTTTTTTTTGAAAAATACATTGTTGATTTTAAAAGTAATTTTCTTTTAGATGTTTTTGGACAATTACTTAAAAAGGATGAATTAAAGGAATATGACAAAGACAGAAAGAAGAAAAGTATATTGATGTTGTGCTACAGGATCTGGAGTGAATCTTTATAAGTTTATTATTCAACACTATGAAAAGATTTTTGGGTTTATATCTAACTTCATTTAATCTTCAAAAAAAAAATTCATGTATTTGTCAGAGCAGGGGTTTTGGGATTATAGATTTCTGTGTTTATGAGTTTGCTATGTGTTAATGGGTTTGTTGAGTTTGGATGATTTCTCTGAGATTTATGGTAGGAAGAAGATGAGTTTCTATATGAGTTTGTTAATGTTTGAGTTTTGATTCTGAGTTTTTAAGTTTGATGTGGGTGATGAAAATGAAGATTTATTTTAATTTATTTTTGAGTTTTCAAATTAGGGGAAAGAAAATGGACTGGGCGAGACCCCAGAGGCCCTCGCCCCAAGGCGACGCAAAAGCCAGGGTTTGGGCCTCCTCCGAGAGGACCCAACTGGCCCATTAAGGGCAGTTATACAAGCCAGGCCCAACCCCTAGCCTATAAATAGTGGGTGGTTACCAATTGTAAAGGACTCTTAGCTCATTTCATGAATAACAAACTCAAGATTCAGTTACACTCTCTCTCTAAGCGGTTAACCGCTCTTTCTCTCTAGATTCTCTCATTGCAATTCTCTCACTCTAGGTACTATACCTCCTTCCTATGTTCTTGGCCGGAACATTTGGCGCCGTCTGTCAGGATCGGTAGATTTCGATTCTCAGACTACGTGGATTGCTGTTTTTGGTTGAGAGAAGTTCCAAATTCTGTGCAATTTCCTCTGATTTTCGTGTTTTCGGTTAAATTTCTGGTTCGTGGTTGAAATCCGATGGAGACTAGCCGTCGTCGACACAGGGAAACGTTGGAGCAGAGGCGCGATTCACCACCGTGTCGTGTGAGGGGAAGGCCGCGTCGTGAGGAGGTTCGTTGCGAGCAACCGACTCCTCCTCCGCCCCCGCCGCCTCCTCCTCCTCCCTCTTGACACCTCCATTGCCTACTCCACCGTCCTCACCTTTGCAGCAAGGATCTCCAGCACACTCGCTAGAAGCTTCAGGAGGCGGATCGCCATTATCTCAAGCTCTGATCACTCACAGAGACTGGAGACGTTTGATCCGCAACGTTGACAACATACGACAGCAAAATGACTAATTGCAAGAGCAGTTGGACTACTATCGCCTTGAGCAACAGGACGAGGGAGAACGGGAAGCGGAGGCTGTAGCGGAGTTTGAGCCATTCTCGGCGGAGGTAAGGGAGGTAGCAATTCCTGGCAACATGAAGAATCTCGTTCTAGAGACGTAGAGCGGAAAAACAGATCCGACAGATCATCTGCTCTACTTCAACACAAAGATGGTGATAAGTGAGGCTTCTGATGCGGTGAAGTGCAGGATGTTCCCGTCAACGTTAAAAGGCACAACGATGGCTTGGTTCACGACTTTGCCTCACGGATCTATCACGAACTTCCGCGATTTCTCGTCGAAGTTCTTTGTATAGTTCTTCACCAGCAAGATCAAGCAGGTTACGATTGATGATCTGTATAATGTTCGCCAGTTAGAAGGAGAAACTTTGAAGCACTATGTGAGGCAGTACAGTGCAGCATCTGTCAAGATCGAGGAGTCGGAGCCGCAAGCCTGTGCGAGCGCCTTTAAGAGTGGACTGCGGCCGGGAGGCTGAACAACAAGCTAAGTCGGAAGCCAGCTCGTTCAGTGGCGGAAGTCTGTGCTCGGGCGAACACTTACATCCTGGATGAGGAAGACGACGCGTTCAAAATAGGAGTCGGAGCCGCAAGCCTGTACGCGTGCCTTTAAGAATGGACTGCTGCCGGGGAGGCTGAACAACAAGCTAAGTCGGAAGTTAGCTCGTTCGGTGGCGGAAGTCCGTGCTCGGGTGAACACTTACATCCAGGATGAGGAAGACGACGCGTTCAAAAGGAGGTGTGCAAAAACGGAAAAAGATGGCGGTCAGAAGGACATATCGCCAGCAGGCAGCAAGATCGGGAGAAGGGAGAAAGTAGCAAGCGAAGGGATAAGAAAATCAATCCATTGGAGAAGCTTGCGAAGGAACAACTCTATCCGAAGAAGGAAAACTTTGAGCGTCGGCGCCCTTGGCAACAAACTTATTCTCGCCGGCGAGAGGGATCAGGCAAAAACCTGAGCGCGCATTTGACAGAACTGCTTCGGGAGGTAAAGGCAACACATGCAGTCGAAGAGGGCGAGAGGGAAGTTAATCCGCCGCGGGTGGCGGTAGACAAAACCAAGTGGTGCGAGTATCATCGCTCAGCGAGCCACGACACTGGCGACTGCTTTACGTTGAAAAGTGAGATTGAGAGGCTGATTAGGGCGGGACGCTCACAAATGAATGATCGCGGCGATCACTGGCAAGGCGAGCACCAACAGGGGAATCGCTACAAGGGAAACCGCCAGTAGGATGATCGCAGTCAGGATGACTGTCGTCAGATACCAACAACGGACAGGAAGGAGACATTGGCAACAAATAAGAAAAAGCCGAAGAAACATTCAACAAGGATCTCGAACAGCCGGTTGGGACGATCAATAAAATTGCAGGGGTTTCGGCGGAGGCGGCGACACACAAGCGGCAAGACGCAGGCATGTTAATGCGGTGAGTTCAGTACAAGAGTTTTTTATTACATTTGGTTTTCAACAACCAGACATAGTGATATTGTCGGCAGACTTTGAGGGAATTAAGACATATAAGGACGATCTGTAGTGGTAAGGGTGAGGATCAACAGTTACAATGTGCGAAGAGTGCTTTTAGATCAGGGTATCTGTAAAGCCCAAGTTTTTAAGCTTATGCTAAGTGAATAAACTTCCTATTCACGATTAGGGTTGATGTAATGTGAAGGGAAACCTGAACGAAAGTTTATTAAATGAAATATATTTATGAAGGAGAAAGTTCAGGAAAAGTTCAAGGATTGCATTATGATCGATAAAAGTTATAGCACGATCGTTTTACGCTTAAACCTAGGTCAGAAACCCTAGTATATAGCTAATTTTCACTTTTAGGCACGACGGAAGTTAATTCCAAAAATCTTCAGAGAAATGTTAGAACTTCTCTTTTTCCATATATCACAATCGTTTCGAGGCGAAACTCTAGAATCTACGAACGTCCGATTCCAATCATCGGAAGTTTGCCGAAACCGAATCCCTGGTATTTCAAAACCCTAGAATTTCTCGACAATGAAGACTTTTTCTATTCAGAGCTTCAAATGAATATTCTACACGCGTACACCCATTTCTCTTGATGATTTCAATCTTTCTTCAGAAGGAAGTTTTCTATTCCGACATTCGATGCAAAAAGCAACTTATCGGGTAAAATAGTTTTATACCGACTATGCATTAGTTGCCAAAAATACAAGGAGACCTCTTTATAGTTTTGGAATTCTTTTGCCAAAACATATCTATTAATTCACGGAGAATGACGCCGAAAAATCAGATTCGCGAAACTTTCATTTTCCCGCGAATTTCCATCTTCTATATATAGCAAAGAAAGGAAGAAAAACACAAATTTTCCTCCATTTTTCTCTCCAAGGCCGCGAGCTTCAACAAGGAAGAAGGAAGAAGAGTTTTCTTCATTACTTGCTTGATCGTCGATCAATCAGTTGCTACTTCAAGGCTTCGAGGTATAGTCGCTAATCCTTACCTCCGATCGCTTTTTCCATAGCTTTTCTGTAGAGTTTTCTGAGTGGATAGTTTATGGGTTTTTGCAAAACTATCCTGAATCTTTCATTTCTGATTCTAAACCTCTTCCTTATGCGCCCAAGATCACTTCTGCCGGATTAGATTTTCCGTTATGTCGCCGGAATTCCGCCGGAATCAATTTGAGCCTAAAATACCAATTTTTGGAGTTTTTGGTGTAAAGCTTCAACCTTTAGGCTGAAAACTATCGCCTTAGCTTAGTGCTAGTAGGATTAGTTGTCATAAACGTCGTTGGTGACGTCCCTGCAAAATTTTATTTTTGGGATTTCAGTTTTGAAAATCCTAAGTTAAAAATCATGACCAAAATACCCCTGCGACAGTTTTTGATCCGATAATTTTTCCGAGTTCAGAATACCCTTAGTTACGGCTTATGAAAGCATAGGAACCAAGTTTGATCGAAGAAAAATCGAGCCCCACAATTACCAAAAGTGGCCGAGCCCTATAGGGGAGGAGGAGGAAAATTTCCTTTTCCGAAAACTTGTCTTTCGCGCTAGATTATCGTACCTTAGAGTATAGATTACTTCGAGTAACCTTAGTAAGTATCGATAACTTAGTTTTCGATAGATTCTGATAGTATTTCTGTGGTTTTGCTCTAAAGGTGATTTTGAGGAATTCCCAGAGGAGCAAGCCTTTGATTGTGAACAAGTGTTAGGAGATCGTCCTGGAGAATCTACAGGTGAGGGCTTCTCACTGAATCTCTAGTTAATGCTTAGGGTCGATGTTTCGACATTGTTTACTGTTTATGCACTGGAATTGTGTGTGATTGGAAAATGTTTTCTGGGGCTCGGCTGACAATGTAGATGATGCATCTACTGAATGTTTTTGATGAGTGAATGACATGCTAAGTGCTAATTGGGTAATTTAGGATGTGTGGTGCATGCCTTATATGCTAGGTGCTATGTGGTTATTGCTTAAGATATTGACATATGACATGTTGATTGATTATGATGAGTTAATTCTGCTTTTGCACTATAATCTGAGTTTCTGAACGGTGAGAAAAGCGGGCAGGTCATGCCGATTTTATTTTGAGAGTTTTGAGAAAGCTTGAAAGGACGAATGAGATTCGGGCCTTGTTGTGGTGTTGTATGGATCGAGACATTCTCTGGAGTCATTTGGGGATTAGGAGATCCCGAGAACTTATAGGATTCGCGATAAGACTAAAAGGATAATTATTTTGTAAAGAAAACTCATAAGACATTAAACAACCTCTAAATCTTTAAGTAATGGTAATAATCTCGGAAGGAAGCTTTGGATGCAAATCATAGTTTTGGAAAACGAGAAGTGTCGTCGGATCCCATCATTGAGAAAGTTGAGGGGCTTCGAGTATGTAGATGTTGTGGTGCTGTTGGAGCAGCATTTGTTGTTGTGCTGTTGGAGCAGCTATTGTGGTTGTGCTGTTGGAGCAGCTATGTTGTTGGGTGTATCTTCGACTTTGCGGCGCGAATCCGTATGTCCAAACCCGACGGGTTGGGCCGATTCGGCAATAATTGTTGACACGCGCGAATCCGTATATTCAATCCGATGGATTGGATCGATTCGGCGGTAGTCACTCAGGCACGCGTGAGTCCGTATGTTCAATCCGATGGATTGGATCGATTCAGCGATTGCCATTTTACCTCGCGTGAATCCGTATGTTCAATCCGAGGGATTGGATCGATTCAGCGACAACTTTTCGACACGCGCGGATCCGTATGTTCAATCCGATGGATTGGATCGATTCGGCGATAGTCATTGGACACGCGCAACGTCCGTATGTTCGACTCCTTTGAGTGAACCGACTTGGCGTTGTCATTTGTTGCGTGTGCGAGTCCGTACGTTCATCCCGATGGGTTGGATCGACTCGACATGCCTAATTGTGGGAGTTGCGTGTGCGAGTCCGTATGTTCAACCCAAGGGGTTGGATCGACTTGACATGCCTAATTGTTGGGCTATCCTGGGGATAAGTCCGGGAAACCGGTAGTTTCCGAGTATGTGATACTCTTTGCTGGTTGAGCAGTTGTGACCATCGGATTGAGATGAGTCGGATGATCCGGAGATCATCATGAGTTACTATGTTGATGTGAAGAAGTGTCTTTTGTCGCAGAATCGACTTTACCTTAGGGTAAGCTTTTAGAGACTTTAATTTACCTAGAACACGTGGCGACGTGTCGAGTGAGAGTCGGAGACGTTGTTTGACTAATCATCCTGCATTCATGCATACTGATTTAGTTGTCGAGTGTGATTGTTATTTGTTAAACCTATTTGGAACATGTTAATTGTTATTATTGCTGTTAAGTTCATTATGGAATATGCAACCCTAGGATGTTATCCCTAGCTATAAGCCTAAGTGGCTATTCTCTTATCTATATCTATTGGTGCTATTATTTATGTAATTCTTTGGAGTTGACCCTCGCGTCTTCTGTGTGTGCTTTGGCGGACAAACGCCCTTTGTCAGATGTCTTTGGCGGACTGGTTCACGACGGTTCACCCTTCGGGGGAAACTAGAGTTGGGATGCTGGAACAGGAGCGCATCGCGATAGCGAGCGGAGGACGGATGGTGTACATAGACTAGGTCGTTCTGGATTTCGAATTCGGACGACGATCATGCTAGCATGTAGGTTTTAGTGCTGGTGTGAGCTCCTCGAGATGGGATTAGTGTAGGAGTAGAGTCTTAGCTCTGAACATCATTTGTTTTCTTTGGGGACAGGGTAGTTTCCCACCTATAGCTTTTTGTGTGGTTCCTTTACGGGAATCACAGAGAGTTGGTTGGACTTAAGAGGTCTTGTTTTAGGCCATCTGGGCTGACTTATTCTTATTTTGAGGGACAGTGTTGCAGACACCTAACCTTTCTTTTGGATTATACCTTTTGCCTACGGGCGTTCTTTTCTACTACTTTCCGTCACTGGAGGTTACTCGTGACGAGGTTGGGTACTTACAGCGGGGGTTGTAAATATATATTGGATAATAGTTTTATTGCTTTTCGCATTTGGGTTTTATTTAATTCAGTCTTGTCTTAGTTATTATATCGAAAAAAAAATATTCACGTATTTCCGCATTAAGTTTACTTTTGGTTACTAAAGTGACGCCACCGAAATCGGGGTGTTACAGTATCTCTGCGGATATCATCTATGGCTACACATTTGATAAATTGGGGTTAACAGATCAAGACCTGATTTCATATTCTAGTACGCGGCTACTTGGATTTTGACACAGTTTTTGGCGTTGATGAGAACGAAAAACTCTTGCGCGTAAGGTATTTGGTTTTGCAGGTAGTGGCGTCGTACAATGTCATCATTGGTCGGAACACGCTGAACCGCCTCTGCGCAGTGATATCAACAGCCCACCTGGCGGTGAAATACCTGCTGACCTGCGAGAAGGTAGGAAAGATCGCGGTAGATCAACGGCGGACGAGGGAATGTTACAACAACTGCCTCAGCTTGTATGGGAAGAAGGGAGCTGGCGCTGGGCATAGATGTCACGAGATTGAGATTTTGGAAGGCGATCAGGATCAGCGGAGCGTCCAGGGCCAGGGTCAGAGCGGCGTGAGAAGATAGGGACGGTGGATCAGTGAAAGATATGGGGGACCAAGAAGGAATCAAAATCCGGTGGACTGGGCGAGACCCTAGGGTCCCTCGCCCAGGCGCACCAGCTTGGGGCGACGAGTGAACCAGGGAATTGGGCCTTCTCCCGGGAGGCCTAACTAGCCCATTAGGAGGAGCCAATGGCGCCAAGCCCAACTCCTGAATCTATAAATAGGGAGCGGTTACCAATTGTAAGGGACTCTTAGCTCATTGGAGAAATATAAGCTTGAAATTCAGTTATTTTCTCTCTCTAAGCGGTTACGCTCTTACTCTCTCTAGATTCTCACACCACGATCCTCTTACTATGGGTATCGTACCTCATCTCTATGTTCTTCGATAGAACATTTGGCGCCGTCTGTGGGGATCGGTAGATTTCGATTCCCGGATCACGTGGATTGTGGTTTGTCCAAGAGGAATCTGGTTTTCTGTGCACATTCTGTTTGAATTTTGGGACTGTCAGTGGAATTCTAGTCATCCAACGAAACTTGATGAAATCGCGTCGCCGACGGCGAAGTGAAGAGCCAGAGCAGGAGCGTGGCTCCTCACCGCGCCGCGTAAGAAGGAGGTTGCGCCTTGGACAGGAGCATCGTGCACGGGATGATGATCTCAGGCTGCAAAATGATTGTTTACAAGAAGAGTTAGAGTATTACCGCGTCAAGCAGTGGGGCGAAGAAGTGAGGGAGGCCGAGGTTGTCGAGAAGGTCGAGCCATTCTCAGCGGCAGTAAGAGAGGTGGTTGTACCGGATGATATGAGGAGTCTTGAGTTAGAAACATACAACGGACAAACGGAACCAAAAGATCATTTGCTTTATTTCAATATGAAAATGGCAACAAGCGCGGCTTCCGATGCGGTGAAGTGCAGGATGTTCCCATCGTTTAAGGGTGCAATAGCGGTTTGGTTTAAGGCTCTGCCGAGAGGATCTATAGCAAAGTTCCGCAACCTCTCATCGCAATTCCTTATTCAATTCTCTGCAAGCAAGATCGAGCCGGTGACAATTGCAGATCTGTACGACATTCGACAGACGGAACGAGAAACTTTGAAGCAATATGTAAAGCGGTACAGTGAAACGTCTAGGAAGATCGAGGAGTCAGAGCCGCAGGCATGCGCGCACGCCTTCAAAAACGGATTGCTGCCGGGAAAGCTAAACAACAAGCTGAGTCGAAAGCCGGCGGGCTCGATGACAGAAGCTCGCGCCCAGGCGAATGCTTACATCCTAGAGGAGGAGGACGACGCATTCAAGAGGAAACGTGTAAGGGCGGAAAAAATAAGCAGCCGAAGGAATGAGTCACTAATAAGAGAATGGACACGGAAAAAGGAGATAAGTGGAGCGCGAGAGCGGGACGTCGAGCGTCTACGCCCTCGCTGGACAAACAACACCCGCCGGTGTGGAAGGCTGAAGAGATGCTGGAGCGAAGAATTGGCAAAGCTCCTTCGGAAGGCGGAGGTGACGCAAGTGGGCGAAAGCACAGGAGGTGGGAATGGATCACGGCGAGAGGTGGAGGGCCGGACAAAATGGTGCGAATATCACCTCTTGGAAGGCCATGACACTAGTACGCGCTGAAAGGCAAGGTCGGAAGGCTGATCGGGACGAGGCGAGCACAACCAACAGACCACGAAGCAGATAAGGACTAACGGGGCGTACGTCGGCGAGCACCAGCAACAGGAAAGAGGGGAACGAAGGTGGCGATAGAGAAGAGGACTAAAGAAACTTTTAACAGCAATGTCAAGACGTCAGTTGAGGCGATCAACACAATTGCAGAAGGTTTTAACAAAGGTGATGGTAGGCCCACAGCGAGACCGAAGCGCAAAAGGGCGGTAGTGTCAGTGCAAGAGTATCCAGCCCCGTTTGGTTGTCATCACCCAGATATAGTGATATCGGCGGCAGATTTTGAGGGAATTAAGATGCACAAGGACGATCCAGTAGTAGTAATGGTGAGAATCAATGGCTTTAACGTGCAAAAAGTGCTTTTGGACCAAGGTAGTTATGCGGATATCATTTACGGAGATGCGTTTGATAAGCTGGGATTGACGGACAAGGATTTAAGACGATACACGGGGGTCCTAGTAGGTTTCTCTGGAAAGCAGGTCCAGGTGCACGATTACGTAGATTTGTTTACGGTCTTTGGGGTCGAGAGAATGCTGCAACAACTGTCTTAGTTTGTACGGTAAGAATGGAGTTAATGACGGGTACATGTGTTATGAGGTAGAAACCGACAAAGACGGATGGGAACGGCTGGATGCCCAGCGTCAAAACGCTTAGGGGCAGCTGGTCGGCGAGAGCATAAGAGGATCAAGGAAAAATCGAAGACGTGACAAGGAAAGCCAAAAGGCAGGGCAGAATGAGCAACCTACTTGCACCGTTGGCGAGAGGTGTTGGAAGAACTGGGGTATGGACGCATCTAGTACGGGCGTGCTGGCGATTGAGCCTAGGCTTACCGCCGAGCAGGAGGGGCGCTTGGATAGGTTGGTAGAGGAAAAAGTGGACCTCTTTAGCTGGGAACAAGATGAGGCGGCGCTCCGAAGGTTGAATACGCATAACAGGCTAGTACGGTTGGCGGGAAAGAAGCTGAAAAGGGAGAAGCACCAAAGGGCGAGTAGGGAGGCTAGCCTAGATCAGAGTAACTGGAAGACGGGGGAAGAAGGGGGTCAGTCGCGTAGCCGCCAAGATAAGAGAATGAACGATATGAAGTACAAGAACCCAACAGACGCCGCTGGTATGAAGCCGAAAGAGGCGAACCAACGCGTCGGGCGAGAAAGCGAGATCGGGAGGCCTCATTTCTGTAAGGCCCAAGTTTTAACGCTTTGGATAAGTGAATAAAATAAAAGAGTTTATTTGATTAAGATAAATTTGTGAAGGAAAAAGGTTCAGGAAAAGTCCAAGAATTTATCGAAAAACCGATAAGAGTTATAGCACGACTAACATACGCTTAATCCTAGGTCAAAGGTATTAGTGAATAGTTAATTTACGCTTTAGGACACGATGGAAACTAATTCCAAAAATCCTCAGAGAAATGTTAGAACTTCTCTTTTCCGTCCTTAAACAATTATTTCGATGCGAAATCCTGGAAAGTACGAACGTCAAATTCCAATTCTCGGAAGTTTGCCGAAACGGAATCCCTGATAGTTCGAGAAACCTAAGATCGACAGACGATGAAGACTTTTTCTATTCGGAGCTGCAAATGAAGATTCCACCCGCGTTCTCCTATTTCTCTCGTCATTCCTAATCTTTCTTCAGAAGGAAGTTTTCTCATCCGACGATCACTGCAAAAAGTAGTTTTTCGGGATAAACCGACTTGAACCGACTCACACCGATTCGGTATCATTTGGTTTAATTCCAAGAATCCTGTTTTGAGTTCTGGAATTCTGTCGCCAGAACCTATCTTAGAATGCGCAGAGGAACGCGCAGGAAAAATCGGAATCGCAAAAAAATCATTTTTCCGCATTTTCCAAAACCTATAAATAGCTCAAAAATTAGATTTTTTGCCAAAAACTACCCATTTCCCTCCCCAAACCCGCGAGCATCAAGAGAGAGAGAGAGATCCGGATCTTCGTCGTTTCTTGCCCGTTTTCTTCACCGATCGTCGCTAATCGAAGACCTCGAGGTAGGTAAACTATACTCTCCTTTGAATCGTCGTTTCTGTCCACTTCTCCTACGTCTTTCTGAGTTCAAAATTTTGAGGTTTTTGAAAAACTGTTCAAATACGCTGATTTCAGTGTCTAAACTTCTTCCCTGCATGCTCCTGAGCGTGTTCTGCGGATTAGATTTTGTCAAATGTCGACGAAATGCCGCCGGGATCAATTTCTACCTTAAATACCCATTTTTCGGCAAAGTCGCAACCTTTGGGCTGAAATCTATCGACCTGGCTTAGTGCTAGTAGGATTTGTCGTCATAAACGTCGTTGTGGACGTCCTCATCCAATTTGTTTTTCAAAAATCCAATTTTGAAATTTTGAGCTAAAAATAATGACCAAACTACCCCTATATCAGTTTTCGATCCGAAAATTTTTCCGAGCTTAGTGCCGTCTTAGTTACGGCTTATGTTAACCTAGGAACCAAGTTTGATCGAAGAAAAATCGACCCTCCCAATTAAAGGAAGTGGCCGAGAGCTATATCAAGGGGGGGGGAAGAATCCGATTTTTCGAAAACTTGTCTTAACTTTTTAGATTGCCGTACCACGGAAGTTGTAGTGTACCGTGTGACCCTAGGACTCTTTGATTGCTGAGTTTCTGACTCTTGGTGTTGATTTCTGTGATTTTTGCTTAAGGTTCTTTTGAGGAGATTCCTGGAGAACAAGGAGAAGAGCGTGAAGGACACTTGGAGGAGGAAGCTGGAAGACCCACCGGTGAGGGCTACTCTCTGAATTACTAGATAATGCTTTAGGGGTCGACAAATTCGACTTGATTTATGTGTTATGCACTAAATTGCTAAATGTCTGAATTGTTCTCTGAGGCTTCGGCCGACCTTGCTGAGTATTTGATGCCATGATATTGTGTGCTAAATGATTCACATGCTACGTGCTACATGGTTAACTTAGGATGTGTTGGAATATGCTGTTTATGCTTTTGACTGAGCTGTTTTATTTATGCTATTCCACTTGTACCTGAGATTCTGAGGAGTGAGGATTACGGGCAGGTCATGCCAAATTTTTATGAGATTTTGAGAGAGTTTTAAAGGACGAACGGAGTTCGGACCTTGTTATGTTTTAATGGATCGAGACCTTCTCAGGGAATTATTTGAGATTATGGGCTCTCTGAAAACTCTTAGGAAGTATTATAAGATTAAAATGAAAACTATTTTATCACGGAAAACTCATAAGACATTAATCAATTTCTAAATCCTTTGAACAATAATAATACCCTTAGATAAGAGCTTAGAGCCTGAATATTAGTTTGGGAAATATGAGAAGTGTCGTCGAGTCCACGTTTTGAGGAAATATACAAGTCTTCGAGTATGTTGAAACTCTTTTGCTCGATGAGCAGGTTATTATTTGGCTATCTAAAGTTTAGCCCAAGTACAAATCGTACTCTTTCGCTCGATGAGCAGTTTAATGTTTGGCTATCTAAAGTTTAGCCGGAGACTATAAGTTTCCAAGTACTTCGGTACCTTTTCGCTCGATGAGCAGTTTATTGATTGGCTATCTAAAGTTTAGCCGGGAACCATGAGTTCCAAAGTATCTTCTTCTTCTTTTGATTAATTCATTTTGTCGCAGAATCGACATTTTCCTTAGGGCATTTTTTTTAGAGACTTTAAGTTATTTAGAACACGTGGCGAAGTGTCGGGTGAGGTCGGAGACGTTGTTTGGCTAATCACTTGCATTCATGCACTCATTTTGAGGTTAATACACGGCGTGATACCGGACCTCGGTGGATTCCAAAATGGTCATAAGACCCGGATTTCCATATTTAGGACACTACGGTGGTCCTCAGTAGCAGACGGAATGGCAGACCTACGGGTTCACTGCTGATCTGACTACTTTTGTGTGGTGTAAGAGACACGCGAGCAGGAAGGTACCCACCGTGGCTGGTGTTAGGGCCGCCTCGTTGATGTCCATCCTTCTTCCGGAATGCATTTTGTTACCCAGCATTGCATTTCATGCAACATACATGCTGACTTAGTTGCTGAGTGTGATTGGTACCTGTTTATCATATTTGAGGCATGCTATTTGTTATTATGATTTCTTATATTCATTATGATACTTGCAACCCTAGGAAGTCATCCCTAAAATTATAAGCCTGAGAGGCAAATATTTATTATCCTATATTATATCTGGTTTTATTATTTATATAATTCTTTGGAGTTGACCCTCGCGTCTGCTGTGTGTGTTTGGGCGGACTACGCCATTTGTCAGATGAGTATGGCGGATTGGTTTACGATGGTCAGCCCCTCGGGGGGGACCAGGTACGAGATGCTTGATCAGGACGACCCAGGTGCATGGGTGGTCGACCCCATAGGCCACCGTGCGACCTACACCGGTCGGATCATGGAGGACCGTGTTGACCGATTCGGACGCTTGACGGAGGGGGTGATGAGGAGACACATAGTGAGCTTCAACCTGCCGCCTGGTGTGCATTGTGGATCCGGCCTGGGAGGACCACCACCACCATCATCTTCGGATGATGAGGACCCCTCGGAGGAGGTGCTAGTGGGTGAGTTCTCGACGGAGTCTAGTCCGTCTGTAGCTGCTGTCATCGAGGATCTTGTTCCGGGCCCCGAGCCCAATAGGCCAGTGCAGGAGCGCATCAGGGTGGACAGAGAGGGTAGTGTTGTGTATGTCGACCTAGTCGTCCTGGATGCAGATTCGGACGACGACCGCGCTAGCATGTAGGATCGAGTGTTAGTGTGGGCTCCTCGAGTGGGGATTAGCGTAGGAGTAGTGTCGATGCTCTGACCGTCATGCTTTCAGTTTTGGGACAGGGTAGTTTTCCTGCCGGTAGCTTTTTGTGTGGTTTTCTTATGAAGATCACAGAGAGCTGGTTGGACTTAGGGGTCTTTTCTCAGGCCACTAGGCCAATTCGTTCTCAGTTTTGAGGTTTAGTGTTGCGGACACAGGTTACCTTGGTTTGTACATATTGCCTTCGGGCGTTACTTTCTTCCGTCACCCGTCGCTTGAGGTTACTCGCGATGTGGCTGGTACTAGTGTGGGCATGTATATATATTTATGTAGATGCATATTAGTTTTCTTTTACCTTTTGTCGAGAAGTTTATTTTCTTTCAGTCTTTCATTTTATTATCAAAAAAAAAATAATTCACGTTTTTCCGCTTAAGTTATTTCTTTGGTTACTAAAGTGACGCCACCGAAATCGGGGTGTTACATTGTGGTATCAGAGCTTAGTCGAGTCTTTGGGAGTCTTTGGGGAATAGGTCTTCTGTGCTAGGTTGTGTGACTCTGCAAAGAGTAAAAATTGATTGTCTGCCAAGCGATTTTTCGCTTAGAATTGCTTGAAGTTATTGCTTAATCATATTGTATAGTTATCTTAGATGCTATCTTATGATGAGCACTAACTGTTTGTTAATTTAGCAGAACATGGTGAACGCTAACCAACTAGCTGAGATGATGGCCACTATGGCCCAAGCTGTGACTGCACAGGCAAACGATAATGCTATGAGGCGTGCTGCTGAGGAGGCACGTGATCAGCACCAACGCCAGAGGGAAGTGACAATGGACCAGAACAGAGGCCTGAATGATTTCAGGAGACAGGACCCACCTAAGTTCTCGGGGGGTACTGACCCGGACAAAGCGGATCTCTGGATCCAGGAGATTGAAAAGATCTTCGGTGTATTACAGACTGCTGAGGGGGCCAAGGTGGGAATGGCAACCTTTCTACTGTTGGGTGATGCTGAGTACTGGTGGAGAGGCGCCAGAGGAATGATGGAAGCAAACAACTTGGAAGTGAATTGGGTTTCGTTTCGTGCTGCTTTTCTGGAGAAGTATTTTCCAGATAGTGCTCGGGACGAGCGTGAGTCGCAATTCCTGACACTTCGTCAGGGTAGCATGTCCATCCCGGAATATGCTGCCAAGCTGGAATCGTTGGCCAAGCACTTTCGATTCTTCCGCAATGGGGTCGATGAACCCTACATGTGCAAGCGCTTTGTGAATGGGCTGAGGCCCGATATTGAAGACTCGGTGAAACCATTGGGAATCACTCGCTTCCAGACCTTGGTTGAAAAAGCCACGGAAGTGGAGATAATGAAGAATAAGAGACTGAACCGTGTTGGAACAGGAGGGCCGATGAGGTCGGGCTCTCAAAATATTCAAGGCAGAGGGAGATTTCAGAGCAGGAGGCCGTATCAACGACCTGCTGGTAGAGGGATTGCTTCAGGATCTTATAGGCCCATGGTGGGTACTGCTGGAGGTTCTGGAGGTCAGACTGTGAACAGGGAGATGACCTGTTACAGATGTGGGCAGCCTGGGCACTATGCCAATGCTTGTACTGACATGAGGCCCAAATGCTTTAACTGTAACAAGTTGGGGCATACTGCTGGTCAATGCAGAGCACCCAAGACAGAACCAGCTGTCAACACTGCTCGTGGGAAGCGTCCTGCTGCTAAGGCAAGAGTCTACACCATGGATGGTGAAGAAGCTGAAGGAGTTGATGGTCTGATCAGGGGAGACTGCGAGATTGACGGTAATCTCCTAACTGTACTTTTTGATTCCGGAGCAACGCACTCTTTTATCTCTAGGGAATGTGCTACTAGACTAAAACTTCCCGTTACTGCTTTGAGTTTCGATCTTATAGTTACCACACCTGCCAAAACTCTGCTTGCCAATACTGCATGCATGTATTGCCCAGTAACCTATAGAGATCGAGTTTACCATGCTAACCTAGTGTGCCTAACTCTCAAGAACCTAGATGTTATCCTAGGGATGGACTGGTTGTCCCACTACCATTGTCTTCTGGACTGCAGCCGAAAGAGAGTGGTATTTCCTGATTCGGATCTTTCCGAGTATCTATCCGCCAATCATATTAGCGTCTCTCTGAATGAAGGATCTCAAGAGTATTCAGTTTTGTTAAGCTTGGAGAGTAAAGGGAATTCGGAAGTGAGTAATATTCCAGTTGTGAGGGACTTCGCGGATGTTTTTCCTGGCGATGTACCTGGTTTGCCGCCTGTACGCGACATTGAGTTTGCTATTGACATCGTACCGGGAACAGGACCGATTTCGATTGCACCATATCGGATGGCACCTGCGGAATTGGTGGAGTTGAAGTCTCAACTTGAGGATCTTCTGTCGAAGGGAGTTATCCGACCAAGTGTTTCACCTTGGGGAGCACCCGTCTTATTGGTGAAGAAGAAGGACGGGAAATCTAGACTTTGTGTCGACTATCGACAACTGAACAAAGTGACCGTCAAGAATAGGTATCCGTTACCTAGAATTGACGATTTGATGGATCAACTACGAGGAGCTGCGATATTCTCAAAGATAGACCTGAAGTCGGGTTACCATCAGATCAGAGTAAAGACTGAGGATATCCAAAAGACGGCATTCAGAACTCGTTATGGACATTATGAGTATCTAGTGATGCCATTTGGGGTGACAAATGCACCTGCCATTTTCATGGATTACATGAACAGGACTTTCCATCCATTCTTAGATAGATTTGTCGTGGTGTTTATCGACGACATTCTGATCTACTCAAAGAATGCTGAAGATCATGAAGGGCACTTGCGTCAGGTTTTACAAGTGTTGAGAGAGACAAAGCTGTACGCCAACCCTTCTAAGTGTGAATTTTGGCTCGAAGAGGTAAAATTCTTAGGTCATGTGATCTCTAAAGAAGGCATAGCTGTGGATCCAGCAAAGGTAGAGACTGTGTTGTCATGGGAACGGCCAAAGACCGTGACGGAGATCAGGAGTTTTGTCGGTTTGGCGGGATACTATCGTCGCTTCATTGAGAATTTCGCCAAGATCGTTGGACCCTTGACCCAACTACGAGAAAGGATCAACCTTTTTCATGGACCGAAGCGTGCGAAACTAGCTTTCAGACAATGAAGGAACGTTTGACGACGTCACCTGTACTCGTCTTACCGCAACCAAAGGAACCGTATGAAGTGTACTGTGATGCTTCGCATCAAGGTTTGGGATGTGTGCTGATGCAACATCGGAAGGTGGTGGCTTATGCTTCACGACATTTGAAGACTCATGAGAAGAACTATCCGACTCATGACTTAGAACTTGCTGCCATCGTGTTTTCGTTGAAGATCTGGAGACATCACTTATATGGATGCAATTTCACCATATTCAGTGATCACAAGAGCTTGAAGTACTTGTTCGACCAGAAGGAGTTGAACATGAGACAACGACGTTGGATGGAATTTCTCAAGGATTACGATTTTACCTTACAATACCATCCTGGAAAGGCTAATGTTGTTGCTGATGCATTGAGCAGGAAGATGCATATCTCGTCAATGATGGTTAGGGAGCTGCAACTGCTGGAACAATTTCGGGATTTGAGTTTAGATGTGGGAGTATCCGAGGGAGAACTGAAGTTTGGAATGGTCAGGATTACCAATGGATTGATGGAGGAAATCCGAGACCAACAGTTACAAGATGAATTTTTACTCGGAAAAAGGAATTTGGTAATTCAGGGTAAGGACCCGGAATTCAAGGTAGGAAGTGACAATATCCTGCGGTGTAAGGGTAGAGTTTGCGTACCTAACAACCCTGACTTAAGGAGGTTGATTATGGACGAAGGTCACAAAAGCAAGTTGAGCATTCACCCTGGAATGAAAAAGATGCATCAGGACTTGAAGGTGAATTTTTGGTGGCCAGGAATGAAAAGACAAGTGGCAAAATATGTAGCTGCATGTTTAACCTGTCAAAAGGCGAAGGTGGAACATCAGAAATCTTCGGGTATGCTACAAAGTTTGGATGTACCTCAATGGAAATGGGATAGCATATCGATGGATTTTGTCGTGGCATTGCCAAGGACTCAAAAAGGATATGATTCGATTTGGGTAATCGTGGATCGACTGACTAAGTCGGCTCATTTCATACCTGTGAGGACCACGTACAACGTGGAGAAGCTATCAGAGATATATATAGCTGAGATTGTGCGACTTCATGGAGTGCCAAGAAGTATCGTTTCCGATAGAGACCCGAAGTTTACTTCACATTTGTGGGGAGCTCTTCATAATGCTTTGGGAACGAGGCTGAGATTAAGTTCTGCTTATCATCCACAGACTGATGGGCAAACTGAGAGAACTATCCAATCATTGGAGGATTTGCTACGAGCTTGCGTGTTAGACAACAAGGGCAGTTGGGATACCCTATTGTCACTGATTGAGTTCACATACAACAACAGTTTTCATACGACCATAGGCATGGCACCGTATGAGGCTTTGTATGGCCGCAAGTGTAGAACACCTTTATGTTGGTATCAAGATGGAGAGAATTTGTTAGTAGGACCGGAACTTCTGCAACAGACGACTGAGAAGATTAAACAGATCAGAGAGAAGATGAAGGCTTCTCAGAGTAGACAGAAGAGCTATGCAGATCAAAGGCGCAGAACCCTGGAACTTGAAGAAGGAGATCATGTGTTTCTGCGAGTTACTCAGACTACAGGAGTTGGTCGAGCAATCAAGTCAAGTGTAACACCCCGATTTCCAGGTGTCACTTTAGTAACCAAAAATAATCTTTACGCGGAAATCAGGTAATTTTTTTTTTTTGATTGTTTCCTTTTAATAAAAGCAATAAAGAAATAAAGACAAAGCCCAACAACTAAACTAACCAATATACATCAAATATAAACATGTACAGCCTCAGCTGCACTTCCACGCCCCACACACTCGCAGTGACTCCAAAGTAGTGTGCCCGTAGGCAAATATTTACAGATCCAGAAGTGTGAGTGAGAAAAAGTATAATTACAAACCACCAGGAGAAAGTCGGCCTCAAAATGGCCTAAGCAAAGACCCCTATGGTCCGACTGACTCACTGTGATCCCTCCGTAAGAGAATCACACAAAAAGCCAGGCATCGGGAACCTACCCTGTCCCAAAAGCAAAACGAATCAGAGCTATTACAGTAACAACCAACTCCAAAAGACTCTAACCACCCATACCCCACACTACTATCATCGACCCTCCCTCGATCAGGCATGAAGTCCGGGTCCTCGTCGAAAGCTTCAGCAATAGTTGTTCCGCTCCGGGTCTTTCCCGCACAACACATCATCACGAACCGGCTGACAGACGCCTGGCAGCAGGCCGACCGCCCAAACACAAACATACAAACAAAGCCAAGGCGCTAGGGTCAACTTACAGAATACAATAGATATACAATCAACTTGTGATAAAGGGGGTATATACATAGGTTGTATATATATACATATAAGTTATGTATTGCCTACTCTAAGGTATATACATAGCATGTTCTCGAATCTCCTACACAGTTCAATCATTAATATCTAACGATGTTCATCAACATCAAATCATCATAATCTCAACATATGAAGTTAGGTGATAAGGTTAGTCAAACAATGTATCGTCCTCCCAACACACACGTATCCAACTAAACCAATGTTCCCTGTCGTTGCCCTAGGGTAAACGACGATGAAATCTCACGCTTCCATGAAGTCTCACGCTTCCATGAAGTCTCACGCTTCAATGGGGTCTTACGCTTTCACGAAGTCTCACGCTTCAGTGAAATCTCACACATTCACGAAGTCTCACGCTTCAGTGAAGTTTCGCGCCTTCACGAAGTCTCACGCTTCAGTGAAGTTGCACGCCTCCGCAAAGTCTCCCGCTTCAGCGAAGGTTCCCGTCTCCACGAGGTCTCCCACCTCAGTGAAGTTTTCTGCTTTCACGAAGTCTCACGCCTCAGTTAAGCTTACTCACTTTCACGAAGTCTCACGCTTCAGTGAAGTTCCATGCTTTCACGTAGTCTCACGCCTCAGTGAAGCTCCGAAGGTATATACTGTACCCGAAGGTATATAGATATACGGTACCCGAAGGCATATACTGTCCCCGAAGGTATATACTGTACCCGAAGGTATATAGATATACTGTACCCGAAGGTATATAGATATACTGTACCCGAAGGTATATACTGTACCCGAAGGTATATAGATATACTGTACCCGAAGGTATATACTGTACCCGAAGGTATATGTCGATTCGGCGACAAAAGACAATTAATTATGAAAGGAGTGCGATCACCCTTGATGACTTCTTGAGTCATCTGACTCAACAAATCTCGATGGTCAAAAACTGCTCCGACCCAAACTCAAAACAACCCAAGAGTTAGTGTCGGTCAATACAACACAACTCCACCAACAAGAATACACGAGGGTCTAGTGTCGGTCAATACAACACAGCCCAAACAAAACCCAGAGTCTGTGCCGGTCAATACAACACGACTCGAACAACACTACCAGGAGTACTAGAGTACTCGGTGACTTTCAATCATCACCATAGCTCACCTTAGTGCTTTTCCCAATTCCAAACTCTCCAAACCCACAACATAAGTCGACTTTTCCCCGCCTTTCATAAATATTTTTCCCCTTCAGTTCTCCTATGCTTAAACGTTAATAAAAATGATTTCAATTCAAATTAGTCAAATTATGAGTTTATTTCTCAAAGTCTAAGTTTCCCAAGTCTTTATTTTTCGAAAGCTCTATCATTCTAAGTTTCCAAAAATCAACCACCCAAAATACATTTCCCGGGGAAAGTCTAGGAATTCCAACGAATCCCAACAAATGGCTAAGTCTCAAACCCCACATTCGGACTTGCCTAGGGTTGTTCATCCAACCCGAAATGTCAAAGATCACCAGATCAATGAATCTCCACTCCGAAGTCGCGTCAAAACGCTCAATCCAACACAACATCAACATCATAAGTTATGAAAACATTCATAACAATAAACCATCATCATAATCAATATCATAGCAAAGCATAAGTCGAATTTATCGACGCCTATTATGAAATTATAGCTGATATATATATGTAAGTTGCCCTAACCTCGAGCTGTTCCAGCTTCGCAAACAAAGTTCTCCTCAAACAATTGCTCTGAGTCTTCCAAAGTTCCCTCAACTGAACCTCGGAGAAAAACAAAGCAGAATCCAAACAAAATCGATTAGTTCGATCGCAAAACAATACATAAACGATAGACAAAGCATTAAAGCTTCAGAATAGGACAATCAGGTATGAAAAGACAAGTTTTCGAAACCGAAAAACTCCCCCCTAAAGGAAATAGTCCACGGCCTCAAAGGAAAAAGGGCTTCGGCTCTTTTTCTTTGATCAAATCAATTCACAAGGTAGTTTTAGGGTAAAACTAAGGCAAAGAAACTGTCAGAACAATTTTCGGACAATCGGGCCGAAATACGACTACGCAGGGGCATTTTGGTCCAAAATAAAGGCTCAAAACTTCAAAGTTATCCGTTCTGAAAACAGATTTGACAGCAACGATCCTCATGACATCCGTGACAACAAATCCTAAAGGCACGAAGTTAGATTAACTCTTTTCGACAATAAAGTTTCGAAATGTGAGACAAAAAGGGTTTTGAGTCAATTTTTCAGATCCTGGACAACTGAATCGCAATCAGAGTTTACTGACAGAGGTTTTAGACTCAGGGGAACATAAGGAACATAACCCAAGCGAGAAATCAGAGAAATCGGACAATTTTAGAAAAAGCTCAAAACTTAGAGCACAGAAACGACTTCAGAAACGCAACAGAAACAATAATCAGAGGTAGGAATCGTGTTAGTTACCTTGATACCTAGAAGTAGGGACGAACTGCACGAAGATTGGTCAAGGTTTCGCGAAAATCTTCTCCTCCCTTCTCTCCCAAGAACTCGCGGCTCCAAAGGTGCAAAATGGGAGGATTTTGCTTTTTCGCGCTATTTATAGGCGGGTGAAATCGCGGGAAAATGAAAATTTCGCGATTCCGATTTTTGCAGCACGATCACCAAGAAATTCTAAGAGAGATTCTGGCGTCATAATTCCAGAACTCAAAACAAATATCTAGGATTTGGGAAAAACGATATCCAAAACGCCAAAAGCGGTGTAAGTTAGTCTGTCCCGAAAAACTACTTTTTGCTGTGATGCTCAAACGACAAAACTTCCTACTGAAGAAAGATTGGAAACGTCGAAACAAATCTGGCTACGCGGACGGAATCTTCGTTAGAAGTCCCGAATAGAAAAAGTCTTCATCCATTGCTCGAAAATAGGGTTTCGAAGCAAAGAAATTAGCGTCGGCGGACATCCGAAAAGTGAAACCTATCGTACGTACAGTCCAGAGTTCCGAAATGAAACGCTGGTCGATGGAAAAATAAAGAGAAACTTTAAATTTTCCGAGAGTTCGAAATCTCACTCAAAACGTTGCTTTAAGAGCGAAATAGCCTATTCTGGACACGCTCGCCATAAGGCAGGTGTGCAGACGACTCGCACTAACTCCGAAAACAACTACGCAACATTCCTCAAGCAATTCCTGAACTTTCTTCTTCATTAATCTTCCTCAAATATCAAACTCCTGTCACACTTACACTGATTCCACGCGTGAGTCGGAAATTAACTTGTTCCGAAAATCCGGGTCTTACATCAAGAAAGCTTACGCCAAAGTTCATTGGACCTTATCAGATTACTCGTCGTGTAGGACCGGTAGCTTATCAGATCGCACTACCGCCTTTTCTATCAAACATTCACGATGTATTCCATGTGTCACAACTGAGGAAGTATATTGCTGATCCGACACATGTTATCGAGCTGGATGACATTGAGTTGAAGGATAACTTGTCTTTCGAGACACCGCCAATCAACATTGGTGACACAAGGATAAAGCAGTTGAGGGGAAAAGAGATCGAGTTAGTGAAGGTTATTTGGAACAAGGACACCGGCGATGCGACGTGGGAGCTGAAGGAAAAGATCAAGGAACAGTACCCAGAACTTTTTACTGAACCATAAGTTTCGAGGTCGAAACTTTCTTTTTGGAGGGTAGTAATGTAAGGCCTAAGTTTTAACGCTTTGGATAAGTGAATAAAATAAAAGAGTTTATTTGATTAAGATAAATTTGTGAAGGAAAAAGGTTCAGGAAAAGTCCAAGAATTTATCGAAAAACCGATAAGAGTTATAGCACGACTAACATACGCTTAATCCTAGGTCAAAGGTATTAGTGAATAGTTAATTTACGCTTTAGGACACGATGGAAACTAATTCCAAAAATCCTCAGAGAAATGTTAGAACTTCTCTTTTCCGTCCTTAAACAATTATTTCGATGCGAAATCCTGGAAAGTACGAACGTCAAATTCCAATTCTCGGAAGTTTGCCGAAACGGAATCCCTGATAGTTCGAGAAACCTAAGATCGACAGACGATGAAGACTTTTTCTATTCGGAGCTGCAAATGAAGATTCCACCCGCGTTCTCCTATTTCTCTCGTCATTCCTAATCTTTCTTCAGAAGGAAGTTTTCTCATCCGACGATCACTGCAAAAAGTAGTTTTTCGGGATAAACCGACTTGAACCGACTCACACCGATTTGGTATCATTTGGTTTAATTCCAAGAATCCTGTTTTGAGTTCTGGAATTCTGTCGCCAGAACCTATCTTAGAATGCGCAGAGGAACGCGCAGGAAAAATCGGAATCGCAAAAAAATCATTTTTCCGCATTTTCCAAAACCTATAAATAGCTCAAAAATTAGATTTTTTGCCAAAAACTACCCATTTCCCTCCCCAAACCCGCGAGCATCAAGAGAGAGAGAGAGATCCGGATCTTCATCGTTTCTTGCCCGTTTTCTTCACCGATCGTCGCTAATCGAAGACCTCGAGGTAGGTAAACTATACTCTCCTTTGAATCGTCGTTTCTGTCCACTTCTCCTACGTCTTTCTGAGTTCAAAATTTTGAGGTTTTTGAAAAACTGTTCAAATACGCTGATTTCAGTGTCTAAACTTCTTCCCTGCGTGCTCCTGAGCGTGTTCTGCGGATTAGA
This sequence comes from Lotus japonicus, assembly GCF_012489685.1. Lineage (NCBI taxonomy): Eukaryota > Viridiplantae > Streptophyta > Magnoliopsida > Fabales > Fabaceae > Lotus > Lotus japonicus. Next base: position 42,408,129 of record NC_080044.1, read on the forward strand.
TTTTGTCAAATGTCGACGAAATGCCGCCGGGGTCAATTTCTACCTTAAATACCCATTTTTCGGCAAAGTCGCAACCTTTGGGCTGAAATCTATCGACCTGGCTTAGTGCTAGTAGGATTTGTCGTCATAAACGTCGTTGTGGACGTCCTCATCCAATTTGTTTTTCAAAAATCCAATTTTGAAATTGAGCTAAAAATAATGACCAAACTACCCCTATATCAGTTTTCGATCCGAAAATTTTTCCGAGCTTAGTGCCGTCTTAGTTACGGCTTATGTTAACCTAGGAACCAAGTTTGATCGAAGAAAAATCGACCCTCCCAATTAAAGGAAGTGGCCGAGAGCTATATCAAGGGGGGGGGGGAAGAATCCGATTTTTCGAAAACTTGTCTTAACGCGTTAGATTGCCGTACCACGGAAGTTGTAGTGTACCGTGTGACCCTAGGACTCTTTGATTGCTGAGTTTCTGACTCTTGGTGTTGATTTGTGTGATTTTTGCTTAAGGTTCTTTTGAGGAGATTCCTGGAGAACAAGGAGAAGAGCGTGAAGGACACTTGGAGGAGGAAGCTGGAAGACCCACCGGTGAGGGCTACTCTCTGAATTACTAGATAATGCTTTAGGGGTCGACAAATTCGACTTGATTTATGTGTTATGCACTAAATTGCTAAATGTCTGAATTGTTCTCTGAGGCTTCGGCCGACCTTGCTGAGTATTTGATGCCATGATATTGTGTGCTAAATGATTCACATGCTACGTGCTACATGGTTAACTTAGGATGTGTTGGAATATGCTGTTTATGCTTTTGACTGAGCTGTTTTATTTATGCTATTCCACTTGTACCTGAGATTCTGAGGAGTGAGGATTACGGGCAGGTCATGCCAAATTTTTATGAGATTTTGAGAGAGTTTTAAAGGACGAACGGAGTTCGGACCTTGTTATGTTTTAATGGATCGAGACCTTCTCAGGGAATTATTTGAGATTATGGGATCTCTGAAAACTCTTAGGAAGTATTATAAGATTAAAATGAAAACTATTTTATCACGGAAAACTCATAAGACATTAATCAATTTCTAAATCCTTTGAACAATAATAATACCCTTAGATAAGAGCTTAGAGCCTGAATATTAGTTTGGGAAATATGAGAAGTGTCGTCGAGTCCACGTTTTAAGGAAATATACAAGTCTTCGAGTATGTTGAAACTCTTTTGCTCGATGAGCAGGTTATTATTTGGCTATCTAAAGTTTAGCCCAAGTACAAATCGTACTCTTTCGCTCGATGAGCAGTTTAATGTTTGGCTATCTAAAGTTTAGCCGGAGACTATAAGTTTCCAAGTACTTCGGTACCTTTTCGCTCGATGAGCAGTTTATTGATTGGCTATCTAAAGTTTAGCCGGGAACCATGAGTTCCAAAGTATCTTCTTCTTCTTTTGATTAATTCATTTTGTCGCAGAATCGACATTTTCCTTAGGGTATTTTTTTTAGAGACTTTAAGTTATTTAGAACACGTGGCGACGTGTCGGGTGAGGTCGGAGACGTTGTTTGGCTAATCACTTGCATTCATGCACTCATTTTGAGGTTAATACACGGCGTGATACCGGACCTCGGTGGATTCCAAAATGGTCATAAGACCCGGATTTCCATATTTAGGACACTACGGTGGTCCTCAGTAGCAGACGGAATGGCAGACCTACGGGTTCACTGCTGATCTGACTACTTTTGTGTGGTGTAAGAGACACGCGAGCAGGAAGGTACCCACCGTGGCTGGTGTTAGGGCCGCCTCGTTGATGTCCATCCTTCTTCCGGAATGCATTTTGTTACCCAGCATTGCATTTCATGCAACATACATGCTGACTTAGTTGCTGAGTGTGATTGGTACCTGTTTATCATATTTGAGGCATGCTATTTGTTATTATGATTTCTTATATTCATTATGATACTTGCAACCCTAGGAAGTCATCCCTAAAATTATAAGCCTGAGAGGCAAATATTTATTATCCTATATTATATCTGGTTTTATTATTTATATAATTCTTTGGAGTTGACCCTCGCGTCTGCTGTGTGTGTTTGGGCGGACTACGCCATTTGTCAGATGAGTATGGCGGATTGGTTTACGATGGTCAGCCCCTCGGGGGGGACCAGGTACGAGAGGCTTGATCAGGACGACCCAGGTGCATGGGTGGTCGACCCCATAGGCCACCGTGCGACCTACACCGGTCGGATCATGGAGGACCGTGTTGACCGATTCGGACGCTTGACGGAGGGGGTGATGAGGAGACACATAGTGAGCTTCAACCTGCCGCCTGGTGTGCATTGTGGACCCGGCCTGGGAGGACCACCACCACCATCATCTTCGGATGATGAGGACCCCTCGGAGGAGGTGCCAGTGGGTGGGTTCTCGACGGAGTCTAGTCCGTCTGTAGCTGCTGTCATCGAGGATCTTGTTCCGGGCCCCGAGCCCAATAGGCCAGTGTAGGAGCGCATCAGGGTGGACAGAGAGGGTAGTGTTGTGTATGTTGACCTAGTCGTCCTGGATGCAGATTCGGACGACGACCGCGCTAGCATGTAGGATCGAGTGTTAGTGTGGGCTCCTCGAGTGGGGATTAGCGTAGGAGTAGTGTCGATGCTCTGACCGTCATGCTTTCAGTTTTGGGACAGGGTAGTTTTCCTGCCGGTAGCTTTTTGTGTGGTTTTCTTATGAAGATCACAGAGAGCTGGTTGGACTTAGGGGTCTTTTCTCAGGCCACTGGGCCAATTCGTGCTCAGTTTTGAGGTTTAGTGTTGCGGACACAGGTTACCTTGGTTTGTACATATTGCCTTCGGGCGTTACTTTCTTCCGTCACCCGTCGCTTGAGGTTACTCGCGATGTGGCTGGTACTAGTGTGGGCATGTATATATATTTATGTAGATGTATATTAGTTTTCTTTTACCTTTTGTCGAGAAGTTTATTTTCTTTCAGTCTTTCATTTTATTATCAAAAAAAAAAATAATTCACGTTTTTCCGCTTAAGTTATTTCTTTGGTTACTAAAGTGACGCCACCGAAATCGGGGTGTTACATTGTGGTGTCAGAGCTTAGTCGAGTCTTTGGGAGTCTTTGGGGAATAGGTCTTCTGTGCTAGGTAGTGTGACTCTGCAAAGAGTAAAAATTGATTGTATGCCAAGCGATTTTTCGCTTAGAATTGCTTGAAGTTATTGCTTAATCATATTGTATAGTTATCTTAGATGCTATCTTATGATGAGCACTAACTGTTTGTTAATTTAGCAGAACATGGTGAACGCTAACCAACTAGCTGAGATGATGGCCACTATGGCCCAAGCTGTGACTGCACAGGCAAACGATAATGCTATGAGGCGTGCTGCTGAGGAGGCACGTGATCAGCACCAACACCAGAGGGAAGTGACAATGGACCAGAACAGAGGCCTGAATGATTTCAGGAGACAGGACCCACCTAAGTTCTCGAGGGGTACTGACCCGGACAAAGCGGATCTCTGGATCCAGGAGATTGAAAAGATCTTCGGTGTATTACAAACTGCTGAGGGGGCCAAGGTGGGAATGGCAACCTTTCTACTGTTGGGTGATGCTGAGTACTGGTGGAGAGGCGCCAGAGGAATGATGGAAGCAAACAACTTGGAAGTGAATTGGGTTTCGTTTCGTGCTGCTTTTCTGGAGAAGTATTTTCAGATAGTGCTCGGGACGAGCGTGAGTCGCAATTCCTGACACTTCGTCAGGGTAGCATGTCCATCCCGGAATATGCTGCCAAGCTGGAATCGTTGGCCAAGCACTTTCGATTCTTCCGCAATGGGGTCGATGAACCCTACATGTGCAAGCGCTTTGTGAATGGGCTGAGGCCCGATATTGAAGACTCGGTGAAACCATTGGGAATCACTCGCTTCCAGACCTTGGTTGAAAAAGCCACGGAAGTGGAGATAATGAAGAATAAGAGACTGAACCGTGTTGGAACAGGAGGGCCGATGAGGTCGGGCTCTCAAAATATTCAAGGCAGAGGGAGATTTCAGAGCAGGAGGCCGTATCAACGACCTGCTGGTAGAGGGATTGCTTCAGGATCTTATAGGCCCATGGTGGGTACTGCTGGAGGTTCTGGAGGTCAGACTGTGAACAGGGAGATGACCTGTTACAGATGTGGGCAGCCTGGGCACTATGCCAATGCTTGTACTGACATGAGGCCCAAATGCTTTAACTGTAACAAGTTGGGGCATACTGCTGGTCAATGCAGAGCACCCAAGACAGAACCAGCTGTCAACACTGCTCGTGGGAAGCGTCCTGCTGCTAAGGCAAGAGTCTACACCATGGATGGTGAAGAAGCTGAAGGAGTTGATGGTCTGATCAGGGGAGACTGCGAGATTGACGGTAATCTCCTAACTGTACTTTTTGATTCCGGAGCAACGCACTCTTTTATCTCTAGGGAATGTGCTACTAGACTAAAACTTCCCGTTACTGCTTTGAGTTTCGATCTTATAGTTACCACACCTGCCAAAACTCTGCTTGCCAATACTGCATGCATGTATTGCCCAGTAACCTATAGAGATCGAGTTTACCATGCTAACCTAGTGTGCCTAACTCTCAAGAACCTAGATGTTATCCTAGGGATGGACTGGTTGTCCCACTACCATTGTCTTCTGGACTGCAGCCGAAAGAGAGTGGTATTTCCTGACTCGGATCTTTCCGAGTATCTATCCGCCAATCATATTAGCGTCTCTCTGAATGAAGGATCTCAAGAGTATTCAGTTTTGTTAAGCTTGGAGAGTAAAGGGAATTCGGAAGTGAGTAATATTCCAGTTGTGAGGGACTTCGCGGATGTTTTTCCTGGCGATGTACCTGGTTTGCCGCCTGTACGTGACATTGAGTTTCCTATTGACATCGTACCGGGAACAGGACCGATTTCGATTGCACCCTAAAGGTGGCGATCCCAACACGACATTGATTTCTGGGGATTGTAACGCCCCGATTTCCAGGTGTCACTTTAGTAACTCAAAAATAAACTTTACGCGGAAAACAGGTATATTTTTTTTCGTTTGATTCTTTTTCTCTTTTTAATAAAGTGGTAGAAAGTAAAGACATAGCCCAGCAAACTAAACTAACCGATGTACATCATATAAACATGTATAGCCTCAGCTGCACTCCAACGTCACGCGCCCTCGCAGTGACTCCATAGTAGTGTGCTCGTAGGCAAATATGTACAGATCCAGAAACGTGAGTGATAAAGTTATAAATACAATCCTCCAAGAGAAAGTCGGCCTCAAAATGGCCTAAGAAAAGACCCTTACAGTCCGACTGACTCTCTGTGATCCCTCAGTAAGAGAACCACACAAAAAGCCATGCGTCGGGAACCTACCCTGTCCCAAAAGCAAAACGAATCAGAGCTCTACACAAAATATGACGCCTGCCTAAACCTATCCTCCCAGTACCGCTGAAAGCTCTTCCTCCTCCTCCTCGTCGCTCGGCGAGTAGCTGTAACCGTCGGTGTCGGAGTCAGAGTCTGAGTCCACAGCGAACTGAAGGCGGCAAGTTGAAGCTCAGCTCCATGCGTCGTAGAACTCCCTTCGTCAGACGTCCACGCTCGTCAGTCCGGTCCTCGATGACCCTTCCCCGGTACGTCGCCCGATGACCCACAAGATAGATCACCCAAGCGGTGGGGGCATGTCGGTCAACCAGCTCAAACCTGATCCCTCCCGAGGGAGAGACCATCGAAACCCAATCCGCCATCGACATCTGGCAGCAGGCCGACCGCATAAACACAAACATGAAACCAAAGCCAAGGCGCTAGGGTCACCTCACAGAATAGAGTAATTATACAAACAACATGTGATTGGGGGATATTTATATATGTTATTATATATATATAAATATATTCCTAGCATGTTATCGGCTCTAACAATAATTCGATAATGCAAACAACATAAAATTCTAGTCAGGGTGAATGTATGCGTGAAATGCAGTTCAATATGATCCGGATAGTTGTTTGGGATGGGCACCACGAGTCTGCCCTACACCGGCCTAGTGTCGACAACTCTGCTCGGGTGTCGCTTACAAACCCATGCATAGTCAGATCAGTCCCAACCACCCTAGGTCGTACCACTCTGCCCGCTATGCCGAAGATACATCCAAGTGTTCTTCGATGAAGGTCGTCCCAACCTTCGTGAAGCCGTCCCAACTTCACCGAGGCCCAATCTTTCGATCGTACAAACCTCGAATGTATGCATGATGCAATATGGTTAGCCAAACAGCGAATCGTCCTCACAACGCAAGTGTTTAGCTTAAAGAAGATCCCAATGTAAAAACCCAAGTGTTTAATGTCGAACAAGACGACATAAACCCCAACATCAAGAGTATCAAAGTACTCGACAACCTCCTTCGTGGCGTCCGCCAATTCCCAGTAACTTCAAGACTTGTCGTCATTTCCCCGTCTTTCGCAATCATTTTCCCCTTTAGGTTCCCTATGGTTTATTCGTTAATGAAAACGTTTTAAATTGAATTAGTCAGGTTATGAGTTTAATTCTTGAAGACTAAGTTCTCTAAGGTCTTTAGTTTCCAAGATTCTATTCATTCTAAGTTTGCCAAAATCCCACCAAATGTAACCCCCGGGGAAAGTCTTAGTATATTAACGATAGCTAAGTCTCAAACCTTGTGTTTGGACTTGCCTAGGGTTGTTCATTCAACCCGAAAGATCAAAAGGAATCAGTTCAGTGATTCTTCGCTCCGAAAACGCGTTAATACGCACAATTCAATAAAACATCAATATCATAAGTTACGAAAACAGCATAACAATAATTCATCATCATAACCTCCCCCCCCCCAAAACATGCTCACGACCCTAAGAGAAAAAGGGTTCCGGCGCTTTTTCTTCGATCTAATTTAATTCCTAGGTAGTTTTAGGGTAAAACTAGGGTAAAGAAACTGTCGGAAAAATTTTAGAATGACCGGTCAAAATACGACTAGCTAGGGGCATTTTGGTCCAAAATTAAAGCTCAAAAACTCAAAGTTAAAACTTCGGAAAACAAATTTGATGGGAACGTTCACAACGACATTTGTAGCAACTAATCCTAAAGGCACTAAGTCGGATTCTGACTTTTCGACATTAAAGTGTCAATATGTGCGCAAAAAGGGTTTTTACACAGTTTTTCAGATCTTTGACAACTCGATCGAAATCGGCGCACAACGGCGAGTGTTCTAGTTTGTTGGGCAAGCATGGAAGGTATATCAACAGAAAAATCAGGAAAAACGGACAGTTTTACGAAAAGCTCGAAACTTTGAGCACAGAAATAGCTAAAGAAACGCGACAAAAAGAATGATCAGAGGTAAGAATCAAGCAAGTTACCTCGATGCCGTGAAATAGAGACAAACAGCTCGAAGATCGGTCAAGAAACGACGAAGTTCTTCCTCCCTCTTCTCTCCTTCAAACCCGCGGCCTCTATGTGGTGAATGGGTAAGTTTTGTGATTTTTTCACTATTTATAAGAGAGTGAAATCGCGGAAAAATGAAAATTTCGCGATTCCAATTTTTGCAGCACGTTCATCGGTGAACTCTAAGCGAGATTCTGGCGACAGAATTCCAGAACTCAAAATAGGTTTCATGAATTTGAGAAAAACGATCCAAAAGCGGTGTAAGTTAAATTGCCCCGAAAAACTACTTTTTGCTGTGAAGGTCAGACGACAAAACTTCGTTCTGAAGAAAGATTGGAAACGTCGAAAGAAATCTAGCAACGCGGATGGAAACTTCGTTAAAAGCTCTGAATAGAAAAAGTCTTCATTCAGTGATTGAATTTAGGGTTTTTAAAGCAAAGAAATTAGCGTCGTCGGACTTCCGAGAAGTGAATCCTATCGTGCGTACAGTCCAGGGTTCCGAAATGAAACACTAGTCGAAGGAAAAATAAAGAGAACTTCTTATTTTTCCAATGATTTGAAATTTCGCTTAAACGTTGCTTTAAGAGTGGAATTAGCCTATTCTGGACACTCTCGCCATAAGGCGGGTGTGCAGACGACTCGCACTAACTCCTAAAACAACTATGGTACTATCCTCAAGCAATTCCTGAACTTTCTTCTTCCTTGAACTTTCCCAAACCGTAAACTCCTGTCACGCTTACACTGATTCTACGCGTGAGTCGGAAATTAAACTTTAAATCCAGTTCTGCAAATCCGGGTCTTACATGGATCACCCCGGAAAGTCCGGCGCTGACCGTAGCCACCCGTTGGCGACGTGTGCGGATAAGCTTCTTATCCCAAGAACCTTCCCGAAATATGGGCGAGTCAAGTCTTCCCAAAACGCGGGCGAGCATTTTAACTAGGTCAAGTCTTGGGCAACCCACATGGCCATTGGGCCCCAAGAAATCATAAGTCCCCGCCTAATAAGGCTGGTGGGGCCACACCTGATCTTACGGGAATAAGGTGTGAACAAAGCCTCGATCAAAGACTGAGCTGAAGTCCTAGTTATACCCAGCACACTCTCAAAATCATTCACGCGAAACTCGAACTCGAGTACTGGAGGCGCGGGCGAAGGGGCAACGCAATAGGGCGAATCGACGAACTCATATGTTTATGCATATATTCATTCATTCATAAACTCATTCATTCATTCATTCATTTATCTATACATTCATTATATATTTGCTTAATTCATTCATTAAAGACAGGCGTTATTTTATTCATTAAAACTAACAGAGTACATTCAAAACGGAGGATTTATCCTCATTACATGATACCGATCTAGCATCATAGCTAGCTGCCTATCTAAGATTCGCCTCTAAAATATTAGCTGCGCCATCTCATTCTTGCACTCCTCTTTTCGCTCCTTTGTGTTGTTCTCACGGAGCTCCAGTTCCATCTCCCAACCACCAATCATCATGGTGATTTCGGCCTCCTCTCAGAAGAGCTCGCCCTGCTCCTCCACAAATTCCAGGAAAATGCGAAGTGTCGCATCAAGGACAGGATCCAACTCCATTGCGAGCAACCGACATACAAGCTGGCGGATGCTATCCACCATCGTCCTCTGGTAATACAGAGCAGCATATAGGTTCTGCCCAAATGCCCTCTCTCTCAACTCGTTAAGGGCTCTCTCATAATTTGCCATGGTTGATTCCTTTCAAGTATGTTCCTCACCCTCAGATAACCCGACTATTTATATTCATGGAACGCTTGCTAGCATTTAACAATGAAACACCTTCCCAAGGTTCCGTTACCGAGGTCATCTTTGAATGCCTTAAATTCACTTGGCCGGTGGTAAACGATGGTCCTCTGACTAGGGTTAAATGTCGCGATGTTTTGGGAACGAAAGTCAGGAATTCGCCGGTCGGTTGACCCGCTTGCTCAAGGCCGGGCCACCAGGGCTCACGAGGAGCATAACTCCAGCAGGGAAAGGCGAGAGCACGAATGTTGTTAAGAAACTCAGTTTAAAAAAAAATAAAAAAAAATAAAAAAAATTAATTGGTATTACACAACAAATTTAAGGGCCATTAACATTTTCATTTTTGCTCTTCATCTTCTTCGTTCAGGAAACGATCGGCGATGAAGCCCGGAGGATCATCAGGGCCGACAAGTCCAGCAGGAGTCACCTTCTTAAACACTCCCATTTGGCTAAGGTCAATTTGGGGATGGAGGCGTTGAACTTGAGTTTTGGCGAGGAAGAAGCCGCGCCCACGCTCGAAGACGGCGGCAGCAACGGCATCTGACCTCACTTTCTCTTCTAACGCCTTTGCGTCAGACTGGGCTTGGGTTTTTGCCGCAGATAGAGCTTCGTTTTTCTTCGCCAGTTCGGCGCGAAGGGTTTCCAGTTCCTCACCCATTGAGGAAATGGTTTGATCCTTGGAGGCCACTAAATGTAAGATCAAGTTTTGATCTAGTAGTACAACTCTATGTTTTGATGATTACAAGTTAACCTTTTGATATGAACAATTGTGGTACTCTAACGTGTTTTTCTGAGTGTGCTATTTACAGGCTCTGACCTCAACTCAATCTCACACAAATCAGAAGCACTATGTATAAAGGGTAACCCAAGCAACGCTTTCGCATTCACCATGTTCAGTATGAACAGTGGAAAAGCTTCAGAAGATCTGAAGCTATACAAACTCTGATGAGGACTCAGTCGCTAGAAGCTCTGATGATCCAGAAGTTCTGACAACCAAGAAACACTGAAGGTTCAGATGTTCCGATGGTGTAGAAGACTCTGAAGATCCAGAAGCTGAATAGTAGAAACTCTGAAGTCCAGAAGCAAGAAACTCTGAAGGCCATGTTCTTCCCTCTGAGTTCAGAATCAGAAGATACAATGGTCAGAGGATCTGTGCTTTCCCTCTGACTCTGATCAACCGGCTTCACAAGTTCCAATATGAAGTATTCCTCTGATCAGAAGTCTCCTAGGTTAAAAGGTCAAGTCGCTATCCAAGTACAAAAGCAAGTGTACCTTCCTGACGACCTACCTAACGTTCTCAGCCACAGCAGAAGCTGGATTTTCCAGAACTGCCCTCCAACGGTAGCATTTCCCATGCAACGCTCAACCCTAATCCTTGGAGTATATATAGAGGCTGAAGATTGAAAGAAGCGGCTAGAGAAGTGAATACAAGAAGCAACACACGCGCAAGATATTCAAAATATTCTAAGCTTTCTTTCATCTTGTAATTTATTTAGTTTACACTCAGCTTATTCAGAAGCAAACCCTTGTAAACACCAACCTCAAACAGTTGTTTGATTTTCCTTTAGGAGATCAAGGTTGATCGGATCCTAGAGAAGACTAAGAGAGTGAATCTTAGTGTGAGCTAAGTCAGTGTAATTGTTAGTCACTTGTAGGTTTCAAGTGCAGTTGTAACTCTTACCTGATTAGTGGATTGCCTTCATTCTAAGAAGGAAGAAATCACCTTAACGGGTGGACTGGAGTAGCTTGAGTGATTTATCAAGTGAACCAGGATAAAATCCTTGTGTGCTTTTCTATCTTTATCTTTTGCACTTAGTTCTCGAAAAGATTTGTTAAAATCTTTAAGGTGGTAGTTTTGTACTGAAAACGTTATTCAAACCCCCCCTTTCTACAGTTTCAACTGCTTGTAGCTGGCATACGTCCTCTCAACAAGAGCTACACAACAAAAGATCACGTCATAAGGGTCATCAGGTGTCTTCCTGAAAGTTGGATGCCTTTGGTGACTTCAATAGAGCTCACGAGAGATGTTGAGAATATGAGTTTAGAAGAACTCATCAGCATTTTGAAATGCCATGAGCTGAAGCGCTCAGAGATGCAAGATCTGAGGAAAAAGTCCATAGCCTTGAAATCCAAATCTGAAAAGGCTAAGGTTGAGAAGTCAAAGGCTCTTCAAGCTGAAGAAGAAGAATCTGAAGAAGCATCAGAAGATTCTGATGAAGATGAGCTGACTCTGATCTCCAAGAGACTCAACCGCATCTGGAAGCACAGGCAGAGCAAGTTCAAAGGCTCTGGAAAGGCAAGAGGAAAGTCTGAATCCTCAGGTCAGAAGAAGTCATCAATCAAGGAAGTCACTTGCTTTGAGTGCAAAGAATCAGGGCACTACAAAAGTGACTGTCCAAAATTAAAGAAGGACAAGAAGCCAAAGAAGCACTTCAAGACCAAGAAGAGTCTGATGGTGACATTCGATGAATCAGAGTCAGAGGATGTTGACTCTGATGGTGAAGTCCAAGGACTCATGGCTATTGTCAAAGACAAAGGAACAGAGTCAAAGGAAGCTGTTGACTCTGACTCAGAATCAGAAGGAGATCCAGACTCTGACGATGAAAATGAGGTATTTGCTTCCTTCTCTACCTCTGAACTGAAACATGCTTTGTCTGATATCATGGATAAGTATAACTCCTTGTTGTCTAAGCATAAGAAGCTGAAAAAGAACTTATCTGCTATGTCTAAAACTCCTTCTGAACATGAGAAAATCATATCCGATTTGAAAAATGATAACCATGCTTTAGTTAATTCTAACTCTGTGCTTAAGAATCAAATTGCAAAGTTAGAAGAAGTTATTGCCTGCGATGCCTCTGATAGTAAGCATGAATCTAAGTATGAAAAATCTTTTCAAAGATTCCTGGCTAAAAGCGTAGATAGAAGCTTAATGGCTTCAATGATCTATGGTGTAAGCAGAAATGGAATGCATGGCATTGGCTATTCTAAACCAATTAGAAATGAGCCTTCTGTGTCTAAAGCTAAATCCTTGTATGAATGCTTTGTTCCCTCTGGTACCATATTGCCTGATCCTGTACCTGCTGAAGTTGCTAAAAACCCTCTTAAAAAGGGATCTTTCTCTATGACTAAATTTCATGCAAATATTCCTTTAAAATATCATGTTGAGACACCCAAGGTGATCAGAACCTTTGGGGTAACTAACAAAAGAGGACCCAGAAAGTGGGTACCTAAGGACAAGATTATCTATGTTGCAGATATCCTTGATAGCTCCACTGAAACACCAATCATGGTATCTGGACAGTGGATGCTCGCGTCACATGACGGGAGAAAAGCGTATGTTCCGAGAGCTGAAACTTAAGCCTGGAGGCGAAGTTGGCTTTGGAGGAAATGAAAAGGGTAAAATTATTGGTACTGGTACTATTTGTGTAGATAGTAGTCCATGCATTGATAATGTTTTATTGGTAGACGGCTTAACACATAACTTATTGTCTATAAGTCAATTAGCTGACAAGGGTTATGATGTTATATTCAATCAAAAGTCCTGCCGGGCTGTAAGTCAGATCGATGGCTCTGTTCTGTTTAACAGCAAGAGGAAGAACAACATTTATAAGATCAGATTATCTGAGTTGGAGGCTCAGAATGTGAAGTGCCTTCTGTCTGTTAATGAAGAGCAGTGGGTATGGCATAGACGGTTAGGGCATGCCAGTATGAGAAAGATTTCTCAGCTGAGCAAGCTAAACCTTGTCAGGGGCTTACCCAATCTGAAGTTCACTTCAGACGCTCTTTGTGAAGCATGTCAGAAAGGCAAATTCACAAAAGTCCCTTTCAAGGCAAAGAATGTTGTCTCAACCTCAAGGCCGTTAGAACTTCTGCATATCGACCTGTTTGGACCAGTGAAAACTGAGTCTATAGGTGGCAAGAGATATGGGATGGTTATCGTTGATGACTATAGCCGCTGGACATGGGTAAAGTTTCTAACCCGCAAGGATGAGTCTCATGCTGTGTTCTCTACCTTCATTGCTCAAGTGCAAAACGAGAAGGCTTGTAGAATTGTGCGTGTCAGAAGTGACCATGGTGGAGAGTTTGAGAATGACAAGTTTGAGAGTCTGTTTGATTCCTATGGAATTGCACATGATTTCTCTTGTCCCAGAACTCCTCAACAAAATGGTGTTGTTGAGAGGAAGAACAGAACTCTTCAGGAGATGGCTAGAACCATGCTCCAAGAAACTGGCATGGCTAAGCACTTTTGGGCAGAGGCAGTAAATACAGCATGTTACATTCAGAACAGAATCTCTGTGAGACCAATTCTGAATAAGACTCCTTATGAATTGTGGAAGAACATAAAACCCAACATTTCTTATTTTCATCCTTTTGGCTGTGTTTGTTATGTTCTCAATACTAAGGATAGATTGCATAAATTTGATGCTAAATCTTCTAAGTGTCTATTACTCGGTTATTCTGATAGATCTAAAGGTTTTAGATTTTATAATACTGATGCTAAGACTATTGAAGAATCTATTCATGTTAGATTTGATGATAAGCTTGACTCTGACCAGTCAAAGCTAGTTGAAAAGTTTGCAGATTTAAGCATTAATGTTTCTGACAAAGGCAAAGCTCCAGAGGAAGTTGAGCCAGAGGAAGATGAACCAGAGGAAGAAGCTGGTCCCTCTAACTCACAAACTCTGAAGAAGAGCAGAATCACTGCAGCTCATCCTAAGGAATTGATTCTGGGCAACAAAGATGAACCAGTCAGAACCAGATCTGCCTTCAGACCCTCTGAAGAGACCTTGCTGAGTCTGAAAGGATTGGTGTCCTTAATTGAACCCAAGTCCATAGATGAAGCTCTTCAGGACAAGGATTGGATTCTGGCCATGGAAGAAGAATTGAATCAATTCTCCAAGAACGATGTTTGGAGCTTAGTGAAGAAGCCTGAGAATGTCCATGTTATTGGAACGAAATGGGTATTCAGAAACAAGCTAAATGAGAAAGGAGATGTAGTCAGAAACAAGGCAAGGCTAGTTGCTCAAGGCTACAGCCAGCAGGAAGGAATAGACTACACTGAAACATTTGCTCCAGTAGCAAGACTGGAGGCAATCAGACTATTGATTTCTTTCTCAGTAAATCACAACATAGTTCTACATCAGATGGACGTAAAGAGTGCCTTCCTAAATGGTTATATCTCAGAGGAAGTCTATGTTCATCAACCCCCAGGTTTTGAAGATGAAAAGAAACCAGACCATGTGTTCAAATTGAAGAAATCACTCTACGGTCTGAAGCAAGCTCCCAGAGCATGGTATGAGAGACTTAGCTCATTCCTTCTGGAGAATGAGTTTGTAAGGGGTAAAGTAGATACAACTCTCTTTTGCAAGACTTATAAAGATGATATCTTAATTGTGCAAATTTATGTTGATGATATTATATTTGGTTCTGCTAATCAATCTCTATGCAAAGAATTTTCTGAGATGATGCAGGCTGAATTTGAGATGAGTATGATGGGAGAATTAAAGTACTTTCTGGGAATACAAGTTGATCAAACACCAGAAGGAACATATATCCATCAGAGCAAGTACACTAAAGAACTTCTGAAGAAGTTCAATATGCTGGAATCTACAGTGGCCAAGACTCCAATGCATCCAACATGCATTCTGGAAAAAGAAGATATAAGTGGTAAAGTATGTCAGAAGCTCTATCGTGGCATGATAGGTTCACTTCTGTACTTAACTGCATCTAGGCCAGACATATTATTTAGTGTTCATTTATGTGCTCGTTTCCAATCAGATCCAAGGGAAACCCACTTAACTGCTGTTAAGAGGATCCTAAGTATCTGAAAGGCACCACTAACCTTGGCTTGATGTATAAGAAAACATCAGAGTATAAGCTTTCAGGTTATTGTGATGCTGATTATGCTGGAGATAGAACAGAGAGAAAAAGTACTTCTGGAAATTGTCAATTTCTGGGAAGCAATCTAGTCTCATGGGCAAGCAAGAGGCAATCAACCATTGCTCTATCAACTGCAGAGGCAGAATATATCTCAGCAGCAATATGCAGCACTCAGATGCTCTGGATGAAACATCAGCTGGAGGATTATCAGATCCTTGAGAGCAATATCCCAATCTATTGTGATAACACTGCTGCAATTTCGTTGAGCAAGAATCCTATCTTGCACTCAAGGGCAAAGCACATTGAGGTAAAGTATCACTTCATTAGAGATTATGTGCAGAAGGGCGTACTTCTTCTGAAGTTTGTTGATACTGACCATCAATGGGCAGATATCTTTACAAAGCCCTTAGCTGAAGATAGATTTAATTTTATTCTGAAAAATCTAAACATGGACTTTTGTCCAGAGTGAAGATAGATCAGAACCTCTGACTATGATACTTCTTGATCAGAAGATGTCTAGTCCAGAAGGTAACTCAATCAGAGTGTGTGTGCCCACTGGTACTGACTCTGAAGCTGAGACAACAACACGTGCGTCAGAATTTCTGATGCATAGTTCCTTGTGCCCGTGTGACAGTCTGTTATGATTGCGTGTAGATATGCTTATCTCCTGTGTGTGATTGTGTATTTTACTGTTACTGTCTATCTTTAATTTTCAACCGTTGATCTTAAAGTGCTTTTTGAATCAACAACGGTTATTTGATAAAACCCACTATACACACACGTTCTGTCTCACTTCCGGTTTTCATTCTCGCACTCTCTGCTTTTCAAAACCGCCTTCTCTCGAATTCTCTCTTGATCTCTCTTCATCCTTCAAACTTCATCTTCTACCTCAAACCTTCAACCTCTTCAAAATGGTGAGACAAACCAGAAGATCTACTGCAGATGCACCTCAGTTCCCTCACATGGTAGTCGGTTTGGCAACGGGTCAACGGGGCTCTGAGAACCCAGCACAAGAACAAGCTCAAGCTCAAGAGGAGATTGTTCCTATTGCAGAACGGGGCTGTGCCGTTCACTGTGTATTTCCTCCTGAGGAACTCCAAGTCCTGGCAGAATGGAGATTCAACCTCGACAACTTGGCTGCAAATGGGTTTGATCTCCGTCCTGAAGTCCAAGCTCAAGGTTGGGGAAACTACTTCAATCGACTTCGAGGACCGGTGTATGAGAAGCTGGTAAAGGAATTCTGGAAGCACGCCGACTGTGATGACACTCAGGTGGTTTCTTACATACTGGGTAGGGAAGATCATCATCACGGAGAAGTCATTCGTGAATCTGCTAGGTGCAGAAACTGCTCATGGGTATCGGTTCTCACTGACGGAATCGAAGCTGAAACCCAGAACCAAGGACATCGTCAACAAGGCCCTGTACACCACCTTCAAACCGGGCAAGACGAGCTACAAAGTGATGGACCTTCACCCCAAACTCAGGGTCTGGCACAAGATCCTGCTCAACTGCATCAATCAACGACCAAAGGGCAGTTCTCCAGACTACATCAACTTCAATCAGAAGGCGATGCTGTTCTTCATTCAAGACAAGGAGAAGATCTGCCTTCCCTACTTCCTGTTCTCCTATTTGAAGGAATGCATCCGGAAGTCTCGCACCACCTCCTCCATCAAGTCAGCCATCAAATATATCCCTTTTGGGAGGCTGATCTCAGACTTTCTCATTGAAAGCAACTTGGTGCAAGATTTGATCGAGGCTGGTTGCACAGAGGACTTGAGTACAATTGTCAGCGATGTCTTCACCGCCAACTCTCTGAAGAAGATGGGTTTGGTCCAGAAGAAGATTGCTCCTGCTCATGAGGACACATCTTCTGAGATCAGAGGAAGAAGAATGCCTCTAAATGACTACCCTCTGTGGACTCAAGCAGACCATCCTGAAGCCATCAGATGCTATGTTGAAGACCTCAGGGCTCAAGGATTCGAGATTGACCTTGATGATTTCGTCAGCAGACTTCCACCAGCTCCAGAGTTTCCTTCTCCTCCCAAGAAGAAAACCAAGAGGAAGATGGTTCTGGACGAATCCTCAGAGGAATCTGATGTCCCTCTGGTCAAGAAGGCGAAGAGCAAGCCTGATGATGATGATGGTGATGATAGTGAGGATGGTCCTCCAAAGAAGAAGCAGAAGAAAGTCAGAATTGTGGTGAGCCTACTCGGGTGGAACCAGCTGCTGCAGAGGTCAGAAGGACTGAACCTCCTGCCAGAGTGACTCGATCATCAGCACATACAAGTAAGCCTGCACTTACCTCTGATGATGATTTGAATTTATTTGATGCACTCCCAATTTCTGCCTTACTCCACACTCTTCAAATCCCCTCACTCCTATTCCTGAAACCCAACCAGCCGCACAAACCACCTCTCCACCACATTCCCAAGATCTTCATTCTTTCAACCTTCTCCTACTGAAGCACCACTCTGGAATTTGCTTCAGAACCAACCCTCTAGGTCAGAGATCCAACCTCTCTCTTACCATTCCATACGACCCATTACTTTCTGAACCCAATCATCCAAAACCAACCAGAACCCAAACAAACAGAACCACAACCCAGAACGTCTGATCACTCTGCTCCCAGAGCATCAGCACGTCCTGCTGTCAGAACCACGGATACAGACTCTTCATCAGCCTTCACACCTGTATCCTTCCCCATCAATGTCATTGACTCTCCTCCCTCCAATACCTCTGAATCACTTAGAAAATTCATGGAGGTTAGGAAAGAGAAGGTATCTGCCTTGGAAGAATATTACCTTACCTGTCCAAGCCCTAGGCAATATCCTGGCCCTAGACCTGAACGTCTAGTTGACCCAGATGAACCTATCTTGGCCAATCCTATCCAAGAGGCAGACCCCTTAGTCCAACAGGCTCACCCTGTCCCTGACCAACAAGAGCCAATTCAACAGACCTGAACCTGAACAATCAGTATCTAACCAATCCTCGGTTAGATCACCTCAACCCTCTGGTTGAAACTTCAGACCCTCACCGTGGAACCTCTGAACCCAATGCTCCATAATTAACATTGGTTCTCCACAAGGTGCCTCTGAAGCTCATAGCAGCAATCACCCAGCCTCTCCTGCACCCAACCTTTCCATCATTCCCTATACTCACCTTCAACCCACATCTCTCTCTGAGTGCATCAATATTTTCAATCATGAAGCCTCCTTGAGGCTCCGCAATGTGCACGGTCAGACTGACCTCAGTGAGAATGCTGAAAATGTGGCTGATGAGTGGAACAATTTGAGCACTTGGCTGGTGGCTCAGTTTCCCGTTATGCTGCAGCTCCTGCATGCAGAGGGAAGTCAGAGCATTGAGGCTGCAAAGCAAAGGTTTGCTAGGAGGGTGGCTCTTCATGAACTCGAACAGAGAACCAAGCTTCTTGAAGCCATTGAAGAAGCCAAGCGACAGAAAGAACAAGAAGAAGAAGCTGCCCGTCAAGCAGCAGCTCAGGCTGAACAAGCCAGACTTGAGGCAGAACGTCTTGAAGCTGAGGCTGAGGCAGAGCGACTTGCACCAGTTCTGTTTACTCCTGCTGCTTCTGCTTCCATTCCAGAACCTCAAGCTGCTCAGAACGTTCCTTCCAGCTCTACTCCGACAAGCTCATCCAGACTCGACATCATGGAACAACGTCTTGACACTCATGAATCCATGCTGATTGAGATGAAGCACATGATGATGGAACTTCTGCGCCGTACTGACAAATCTTAGTTTTTAGGATCTCTCTTTTTCTTCCTTTTCCTTTTTTTTTAACGTTGTTTTATTTAAACTCTGTTTATTTACTTATTTTAATTTGTTCATTTGTGATTCTATATGCATATATCTATATATATTTGTGTCACATATGTTTGCAAAACCTGTTTTATTCATAATTGTTCTATGTTTACATCATAATTCTTTCCATCATACATTATTCCTATATCTAGAATGGAGGATCCTTCCTCATTCTTCTGCATTCTTGGCGCTGCTCCACTCTTTCCTTCTCCAGACGATCCAGTGTATACTCTATGGTGCCGAGTTTGATGCTCAGCTCATCTCTCTCTAGACTATCTTCTGTCGTCTTGAGTCTCTTTTCCACAGTCTCCTTCTCTTCCAGCAGATTCAGCTCCCGCTGGCAAAGCCTCTGAATCTCTTCCACGAAGCAAAGGAACTCCTTCAGATCTTTCTCCATCTCTGGACCAAGATCTTCTTCCAGCAGTGTCTTCGTCAGCTCTTGTATGGTCTTTGTACCATCGGGATGCCTAATATTGAGGAACATATCTTCCTCAAACGCCTTCCTTCTGAGCTCTTCTAATGCATTCTGTATGATGCCATTTTTCTTACTGAAAATTATTCGAGATGTGAAGCTTACCTTTCTCTCCAACGTTTTTATAGGCTTCACTTTCTCTCTGAAAGTTAATGCTCTTACAGTTTCTCGAGGTTAAGTACTTGGTAACTGACCCTTCTATTTACTCACTTGACCGGTGGTAAACGTTCATCCCTTGCATTAACTCTTCTATTTATTATCGCCTCACTCTGATTCTTACATCGTCTTCATTTTCTTTAAACTTAGACCTTCTCTAAGGGGGAGTACCTTGTACTTCAAGCTAAGTTTTTCACACCCCAAGCTTTTTGCTTATGACAAAAAGGGGGAGTAAACCCAGTTGTTTTTGATGTGTAAGATGTGTTAGTGTGACTTATTTTTCTTTTGGAGATTTTAAGAGTTCCACCTTCATGACCATAGATGTGTCACTGGGCAAATACAAGGAATACATTTCACTTCTTCTGAAGTGATTCTAAGTTGACTCTGATACCCAAGACTCTGATACCTTGTCCATGACTCTGATCACTTATGCGCTCTAATTATTCGTTTTTCATCTATGTCATAAGCTTTTCACTCTGAACTCTTATATGATTTAGCTCAGAATCTAGACTTTACTAACGTTTTCATCAAGTTAGATTCAGGGGGAGGGGGAGCTAAGCTCAGAATCAAGCAGTGACTTGAATTCAGAATGAGCAAGATAAACTATTCACATCAGGATAAGTCTTATTCTATATCTCTAAACTCTGAGTGAATTCAGTTTAATGGTTAAGAATTGTTCATCAAAAAATCTTAGTTTTGTCATCATCAAAAAAGGGGGAGATTGTAAGATCAAGTTTTGATCTAGTAGTACAACTCTATGTTTTGATGATTACAAGTTAACCTTTTGATATGAACAATTGTGGTACTCTAACGTGTTTTTCTGAGTGTGCTATTTACAGGCTCTGACCTCAACTCAATCTCACACAAATCAGAAGCACTATGTATAAAGGGTAACCCAAGCAACGCTTTCGCATTCACCATGTTCAGTATGAACAGTGGAAAAGCTTCAGAAGATCTGAAGCTATACAAACTCTGATGAGGACTCAGTCGCTAGAAGCTCTGATGATCCAGAAGTTCTGACAACCAAGAAACACTGAAGGTTCAGATGTTCCGATGGTGTAGAAGACTCTGAAGATCCAGAAGCTGAAATAGTAGAAACTCTGAAGTCCAGAAGCAAGAAACTCTGAAGACCATGTTCTTCCCTCTGAGTTCAGAATCAGAAGATACAATGGTCAGAGGATCTGTGCTTTCCCTCTGACTCTGATCAACCGGCTTCACAAGTTCCAATATGAAGTATTCCTCTGATCAGAAGTCTCCTAGGTTAAAAGGTCAAGTCGCTATCCAAGTACAAAAGCAAGTGTACCTTCCTGACGACCTACCTAACGTTCTCAGCCACAGCAGAAGCTGGATTTTCCAGAACTGCCCTCCAACGGTAGCATTTCCCATGCAACGCTCAACCCTAATCCTTGGAGTATATATAGAGGCTGAAGATTGAAAGAAGCGG
>NC_080044.1:42429132-42532631 GCF_012489685.1 Lotus japonicus
CTTTTTCTTCGATCTAATTTAATTCCTAGGTAGTTTTAGGGTAAAACTAGGGTAAAGAAACTGTCGGAAAAATTTTAGAATGACCGGTCAAAATACGACTAGCTAGGGGCATTTTGGTCCAAAATTAAAGCTCAAAAACTCAAAGTTAAAACTTCGGAAAACAAATTTGATGGGAACGTTCACAACGACATTTGTAGCAACTAATCCTAAAGGCACTAAGTCGGATTCTGACTTTTCGACATTAAAGTGTCAATATGTGCGCAAAAAGGGTTTTTACACAGTTTTCAGATCTTTGACAACTCGATCGAAATCGGCGCACAACGGCGAGTGTTCTAGTTTGTTGGGCAAGCATGGAAGGTATATCAACAGAAAAATCAGGAAAAACGGACAGTTTTACGAAAAGCTCGAAACTTTGAGCACAGAAATAGCTAAAGAAACGCGACAAAAAGAATGATCAGAGGTAAGAATCAAGCAAGTTACCTCGATGCCGTGAAATAGAGACAAACAGCTCGAAGATCGGTCAAGAAACGACGAAGTTCTTCCTCCCTCTTCTCTCCTTCAAACCCGCGCCTCTATGTGGTGAATGGGTAAGTTTTGTGATTTTTTCACTATTTATAAGAGAGTGAAATCGCGGAAAAATGAAAATTTCGCGATTCCAATTTTTGCAGCACGTTCATCGGTGAACTCTAAGCGAGATTCTGGCGACAGAATTCCAGAACTCAAAATAGGTTTCATGAATTTGAGAAAAACGATCCAAAAGCGGTGTAAGTTAAATTGCCCCGAAAAACTACTTTTTGCTGTGAAGGTCAGACGACAAAACTTCGTTCTGAAGAAAGATTGGAAACGTCGAAAGAAATCTAGCAACGCGGATGGAAACTTCGTTAAAAGCTCTGAATAGAAAAAGTCTTCATTCAGTGATGAATTTAGGGTTTTTAAAGCAAAGAAATTAGCGTCGTCGGACTTCCGAGAAGTGAATCCTATCGTGCGTACAGTCCAGGGTTCCGAAATGAAACACTAGTCGAAGGAAAAAATAAAGAGAACTTCTTATTTTTCCAATGATTTGAATTTCGCTTAAACGTTGCTTTAAGAGTGGAATTAGCCTATTCTGGACACTCTCGCCATAAGGCGGGTGTGCAGACGACTCGCACTAACTCCTAAAACAACTATGTACTATCCTCAAGCAATTCCTGAACTTTCTTCTTCCTTGAACTTTCCCAAACCGTAAACTCCTTCACGCTTACACTGATTCTACGCGTGAGTCGGAAATTAAACTTTAAATCCAGTTCTGCAAATCCGGGTCTTACATGGATCACCCCGGAAAGTCCGCGCTGACCGTAGCCACCCGTTGGCGACGTGTGCGGATAAGCTTTCTTATCCCAAGAACCTTCCCGAAATATGGGCGAGTCAAGTCTTCCCAAAACGCGGGCGAGCATTTTAACTAGGTCAAGTCTTGGGCAACCCACATGGCCATTGGGCCCCAAGAAATCATAAGTCCCCGCCTAATAAGGCTGGTGGGCCACACCTGATCTTACGGGAATAAGGTGTGAACAAAGCCTCGATCAAAGACTGAGCTGAAGTCCTAGTTATACCCAGCACACTCTCAAAATCATTCACGCGAAACTCGAACTCGAGTACTGGAGGCGCGGGCGAAGGGGCAACGCAATAGGGCGAATCGACGAACTCATATGTTTATGCATATATTCATTCATTCATAAACTCATTCATTCATTCATTCATTTATCTATACATTCATATATATTTGCTTAATTCATTCATTAAAGACAGGCGTTATTTTATTCA
This sequence comes from Lotus japonicus, assembly GCF_012489685.1. Taxonomy (NCBI): domain Eukaryota; kingdom Viridiplantae; phylum Streptophyta; class Magnoliopsida; order Fabales; family Fabaceae; genus Lotus; species Lotus japonicus. Next base: position 42,430,933 of record NC_080044.1, read on the forward strand.
TTAAAACTAACAGAGTACATTCAAAACGGAGGATTTATCCTCATTACATGATACCGATCTAGCATCATAGCTAGCTGCCTATCTAAGATTCGCCTCTAAAATATTAGCTGCGCCATCTCATTCTTGCACTCCTCTTTTCGCTCCTTTGTGTTGTTCTCACGGAGCTCCAGTTCCATCTCCCAACCACCAATCATCATGGTGATTTCGGCCTCCTCTCAGAAGAGCTCGCCCTGCTCCTCCACAAATTCCAGGAAAATGCGAAGTGTCGCATCAAGGACAGGATCCAACTCCATTGCGAGCAACCGACATACAAGCTGGCGGATGCTATCCACCATCGTCCTCTGGTAATACAGAGCAGCATATAGGTTCTGCCCAAATGCCCTCTCTCTCAACTCGTTAAGGGCTCTCTCATAATTTGCCATGGTTGATTCCTTTCAAGTATGTTCCTCACCTCAGATAACCCGACTATTTATATTCATGGAACGCTTGCTAGCATTTAACAATGAAACACCTTCCCAAGGTTCCGTTACCGAGTCATCTTTGAATGCCTTAAATTCACTTGGCCGGTGGTAAACGATGGTCCTCTGACTAGGGTTAAATGTCGCGATGTTTTGGGAACGAAAGTCAGGAATTCGCCGGTCGGTTGACCCGCTTGCTCAAGGCCGGGCCACCAGGGCTCACGAGGAGCATAACTCCAGCAGGGAAAGCGAGAGCACGAATGTTGTTAAGAAACTCAGTTTAAAAAAAAATAAAAAAAAATAAAAAAAATTAATTGGTATTACACAACAAATTTAAGGGCCATTAACATTTTCATTTTTGCTCTTCATCTTCTTCGTTCAGGAAACGATCGGCGATGAAGCCCGGAGGATCATCAGGGCCGACAAGTCCAGCAGGAGTCACCTTCTTAAACACTCCCATTTGGCTAAGGTCAATTTGGGGATGGAGGCGTTGAACTTGAGTTTTGGCGAGGAAGAAGCCGCGCCCACGCTCGAAGACGGCGGCAGCAACGGCATCTGACCTCACTTTCTCTTCTAACGCCTTTGCGTCAGACTGGGCTTGGGTTTTTGCCGCAGATAGAGCTTCGTTTTTCTTCGCCAGTTCGGCGCGAAGGGTTTCCAGTTCCTCACCCATTGAGGAAATGGTTTGATCCTTGGAGGCCACTAAATGTAAGATCAAGTTTTGATCTAGTAGTACAACTCTATGTTTTGATGATTACAAGTTAACCTTTTGATATGAACAATTGTGGTACTCTAACGTGTTTTTCTGAGTGTGCTATTTACAGGCTCTGACCTCAACTCAATCTCACACAAATCAGAAGCACTATGTATAAAGGGTAACCCAAGCAACGCTTTCGCATTCACCATGTTCAGTATGAACAGTGGAAAAGCTTCAGAAGATCTGAAGCTATACAAACTCTGATGAGGACTCAGTCGCTAGAAGCTCTGATGATCCAGAAGTTCTGACAACCAAGAAACACTGAAGGTTCAGATGTTCCGATGGTGTAGAAGACTCTGAAGATCCAGAAGCTGAATAGTAGAAACTCTGAAGTCCAGAAGCAAGAAACTCTGAAGGCCATGTTCTTCCCTCTGAGTTCAGAATCAGAAGATACAATGGTCAGAGGATCTGTGCTTTCCCTCTGACTCTGATCAACCGGCTTCACAAGTTCCAATATGAAGTATTCCTCTGATCAGAAGTCTCCTAGGTTAAAAGGTCAAGTCGCTATCCAAGTACAAAAGCAAGTGTACCTTCCTGACGACCTACCTAACGTTCTCAGCCACAGCAGAAGCTGGATTTTCCAGAACTGCCCTCCAACGGTAGCATTTCCCATGCAACGCTCAACCCTAATCCTTGGAGTATATATAGAGGCTGAAGATTGAAAGAAGCGGCTAGAGAAGTGAATACAAGAAGCAACACACGCGCAAGATATTCAAAATATTCTAAGCTTTCTTTCATCTTGTAATTTATTTAGTTTACACTCAGCTTATTCAGAAGCAAACCCTTGTAAACACCAACCTCAAACAGTTGTTTGATTTTCCTTTAGGAGATCAAGGTTGATCGGATCCTAGAGAAGACTAAGAGAGTGAATCTTAGTGTGAGCTAAGTCAGTGTAATTGTTAGTCACTTGTAGGTTTCAAGTGCAGTTGTAACTCTTACCTGATTAGTGGATTGCCTTCATTCTAAGAAGGAAGAAATCACCTTAACGGGTGGACTGGAGTAGCTTGAGTGATTTATCAAGTGAACCAGGATAAAATCCTTGTGTGCTTTTCTATCTTTATCTTTTGCACTTAGTTCTCGAAAAGATTTGTTAAAATCTTTAAGGTGGTAGTTTTGTACTGAAAACGTTATTCAAACCCCCCCTTTCTACAGTTTCAACTGCTTGTAGCTGGCATACGTCCTCTCAACAAGAGCTACACAACAAAAGATCACGTCATAAGGGTCATCAGGTGTCTTCCTGAAAGTTGGATGCCTTTGGTGACTTCAATAGAGCTCACGAGAGATGTTGAGAATATGAGTTTAGAAGAACTCATCAGCATTTTGAAATGCCATGAGCTGAAGCGCTCAGAGATGCAAGATCTGAGGAAAAAGTCCATAGCCTTGAAATCCAAATCTGAAAAGGCTAAGGTTGAGAAGTCAAAGGCTCTTCAAGCTGAAGAAGAAGAATCTGAAGAAGCATCAGAAGATTCTGATGAAGATGAGCTGACTCTGATCTCCAAGAGACTCAACCGCATCTGGAAGCACAGGCAGAGCAAGTTCAAAGGCTCTGGAAAGGCAAGAGGAAAGTCTGAATCCTCAGGTCAGAAGAAGTCATCAATCAAGGAAGTCACTTGCTTTGAGTGCAAAGAATCAGGGCACTACAAAAGTGACTGTCCAAAATTAAAGAAGGACAAGAAGCCAAAGAAGCACTTCAAGACCAAGAAGAGTCTGATGGTGACATTCGATGAATCAGAGTCAGAGGATGTTGACTCTGATGGTGAAGTCCAAGGACTCATGGCTATTGTCAAAGACAAAGGAACAGAGTCAAAGGAAGCTGTTGACTCTGACTCAGAATCAGAAGGAGATCCAGACTCTGACGATGAAAATGAGGTATTTGCTTCCTTCTCTACCTCTGAACTGAAACATGCTTTGTCTGATATCATGGATAAGTATAACTCCTTGTTGTCTAAGCATAAGAAGCTGAAAAAGAACTTATCTGCTATGTCTAAAACTCCTTCTGAACATGAGAAAATCATATCCGATTTGAAAAATGATAACCATGCTTTAGTTAATTCTAACTCTGTGCTTAAGAATCAAATTGCAAAGTTAGAAGAAGTTATTGCCTGCGATGCCTCTGATAGTAAGCATGAATCTAAGTATGAAAAATCTTTTCAAAGATTCCTGGCTAAAAGCGTAGATAGAAGCTTAATGGCTTCAATGATCTATGGTGTAAGCAGAAATGGAATGCATGGCATTGGCTATTCTAAACCAATTAGAAATGAGCCTTCTGTGTCTAAAGCTAAATCCTTGTATGAATGCTTTGTTCCCTCTGGTACCATATTGCCTGATCCTGTACCTGCTGAAGTTGCTAAAAACCCTCTTAAAAAGGGATCTTTCTCTATGACTAAATTTCATGCAAATATTCCTTTAAAATATCATGTTGAGACACCCAAGGTGATCAGAACCTTTGGGGTAACTAACAAAAGAGGACCCAGAAAGTGGGTACCTAAGGACAAGATTATCTATGTTGCAGATATCCTTGATAGCTCCACTGAAACACCAATCATGGTATCTGGACAGTGGATGCTCGCGTCACATGACGGGAGAAAAGCGTATGTTCCGAGAGCTGAAACTTAAGCCTGGAGGCGAAGTTGGCTTTGGAGGAAATGAAAAGGGTAAAATTATTGGTACTGGTACTATTTGTGTAGATAGTAGTCCATGCATTGATAATGTTTTATTGGTAGACGGCTTAACACATAACTTATTGTCTATAAGTCAATTAGCTGACAAGGGTTATGATGTTATATTCAATCAAAAGTCCTGCCGGGCTGTAAGTCAGATCGATGGCTCTGTTCTGTTTAACAGCAAGAGGAAGAACAACATTTATAAGATCAGATTATCTGAGTTGGAGGCTCAGAATGTGAAGTGCCTTCTGTCTGTTAATGAAGAGCAGTGGGTATGGCATAGACGGTTAGGGCATGCCAGTATGAGAAAGATTTCTCAGCTGAGCAAGCTAAACCTTGTCAGGGGCTTACCCAATCTGAAGTTCACTTCAGACGCTCTTTGTGAAGCATGTCAGAAAGGCAAATTCACAAAAGTCCCTTTCAAGGCAAAGAATGTTGTCTCAACCTCAAGGCCGTTAGAACTTCTGCATATCGACCTGTTTGGACCAGTGAAAACTGAGTCTATAGGTGGCAAGAGATATGGGATGGTTATCGTTGATGACTATAGCCGCTGGACATGGGTAAAGTTTCTAACCCGCAAGGATGAGTCTCATGCTGTGTTCTCTACCTTCATTGCTCAAGTGCAAAACGAGAAGGCTTGTAGAATTGTGCGTGTCAGAAGTGACCATGGTGGAGAGTTTGAGAATGACAAGTTTGAGAGTCTGTTTGATTCCTATGGAATTGCACATGATTTCTCTTGTCCCAGAACTCCTCAACAAAATGGTGTTGTTGAGAGGAAGAACAGAACTCTTCAGGAGATGGCTAGAACCATGCTCCAAGAAACTGGCATGGCTAAGCACTTTTGGGCAGAGGCAGTAAATACAGCATGTTACATTCAGAACAGAATCTCTGTGAGACCAATTCTGAATAAGACTCCTTATGAATTGTGGAAGAACATAAAACCCAACATTTCTTATTTTCATCCTTTTGGCTGTGTTTGTTATGTTCTCAATACTAAGGATAGATTGCATAAATTTGATGCTAAATCTTCTAAGTGTCTATTACTCGGTTATTCTGATAGATCTAAAGGTTTTAGATTTTATAATACTGATGCTAAGACTATTGAAGAATCTATTCATGTTAGATTTGATGATAAGCTTGACTCTGACCAGTCAAAGCTAGTTGAAAAGTTTGCAGATTTAAGCATTAATGTTTCTGACAAAGGCAAAGCTCCAGAGGAAGTTGAGCCAGAGGAAGATGAACCAGAGGAAGAAGCTGGTCCCTCTAACTCACAAACTCTGAAGAAGAGCAGAATCACTGCAGCTCATCCTAAGGAATTGATTCTGGGCAACAAAGATGAACCAGTCAGAACCAGATCTGCCTTCAGACCCTCTGAAGAGACCTTGCTGAGTCTGAAAGGATTGGTGTCCTTAATTGAACCCAAGTCCATAGATGAAGCTCTTCAGGACAAGGATTGGATTCTGGCCATGGAAGAAGAATTGAATCAATTCTCCAAGAACGATGTTTGGAGCTTAGTGAAGAAGCCTGAGAATGTCCATGTTATTGGAACGAAATGGGTATTCAGAAACAAGCTAAATGAGAAAGGAGATGTAGTCAGAAACAAGGCAAGGCTAGTTGCTCAAGGCTACAGCCAGCAGGAAGGAATAGACTACACTGAAACATTTGCTCCAGTAGCAAGACTGGAGGCAATCAGACTATTGATTTCTTTCTCAGTAAATCACAACATAGTTCTACATCAGATGGACGTAAAGAGTGCCTTCCTAAATGGTTATATCTCAGAGGAAGTCTATGTTCATCAACCCCCAGGTTTTGAAGATGAAAAGAAACCAGACCATGTGTTCAAATTGAAGAAATCACTCTACGGTCTGAAGCAAGCTCCCAGAGCATGGTATGAGAGACTTAGCTCATTCCTTCTGGAGAATGAGTTTGTAAGGGGTAAAGTAGATACAACTCTCTTTTGCAAGACTTATAAAGATGATATCTTAATTGTGCAAATTTATGTTGATGATATTATATTTGGTTCTGCTAATCAATCTCTATGCAAAGAATTTTCTGAGATGATGCAGGCTGAATTTGAGATGAGTATGATGGGAGAATTAAAGTACTTTCTGGGAATACAAGTTGATCAAACACCAGAAGGAACATATATCCATCAGAGCAAGTACACTAAAGAACTTCTGAAGAAGTTCAATATGCTGGAATCTACAGTGGCCAAGACTCCAATGCATCCAACATGCATTCTGGAAAAAGAAGATATAAGTGGTAAAGTATGTCAGAAGCTCTATCGTGGCATGATAGGTTCACTTCTGTACTTAACTGCATCTAGGCCAGACATATTATTTAGTGTTCATTTATGTGCTCGTTTCCAATCAGATCCAAGGGAAACCCACTTAACTGCTGTTAAGAGGATCCTAAGGTATCTGAAAGGCACCACTAACCTTGGCTTGATGTATAAGAAAACATCAGAGTATAAGCTTTCAGGTTATTGTGATGCTGATTATGCTGGAGATAGAACAGAGAGAAAAAGTACTTCTGGAAATTGTCAATTTCTGGGAAGCAATCTAGTCTCATGGGCAAGCAAGAGGCAATCAACCATTGCTCTATCAACTGCAGAGGCAGAATATATCTCAGCAGCAATATGCAGCACTCAGATGCTCTGGATGAAACATCAGCTGGAGGATTATCAGATCCTTGAGAGCAATATCCCAATCTATTGTGATAACACTGCTGCAATTTCGTTGAGCAAGAATCCTATCTTGCACTCAAGGGCAAAGCACATTGAGGTAAAGTATCACTTCATTAGAGATTATGTGCAGAAGGGCGTACTTCTTCTGAAGTTTGTTGATACTGACCATCAATGGGCAGATATCTTTACAAAGCCCTTAGCTGAAGATAGATTTAATTTTATTCTGAAAAATCTAAACATGGACTTTTGTCCAGAGTGAAGATAGATCAGAACCTCTGACTATGATACTTCTTGATCAGAAGATGTCTAGTCCAGAAGGTAACTCAATCAGAGTGTGTGTGCCCACTGGTACTGACTCTGAAGCTGAGACAACAACACGTGCGTCAGAATTTCTGATGCATAGTTCCTTGTGCCCGTGTGACAGTCTGTTATGATTGCGTGTAGATATGCTTATCTCCTGTGTGTGATTGTGTATTTTACTGTTACTGTCTATCTTTAATTTTCAACCGTTGATCTTAAAGTGCTTTTTGAATCAACAACGGTTATTTGATAAAACCCACTATACACACACGTTCTGTCTCACTTCCGGTTTTCATTCTCGCACTCTCTGCTTTTCAAAACCGCCTTTCTCTCGAATTCTCTCTTGATCTCTCTTCATCCTTCAAACTTCATCTTCTACCTCAAACCTTCAACCTCTTCAAAATGGTGAGACAAACCAGAAGATCTACTGCAGATGCACCTCAGTTCCCTCACATGGTAGTCGGTTTGGCAACGGGTCAACGGGGCTCTGAGAACCCAGCACAAGAACAAGCTCAAGCTCAAGAGGAGATTGTTCCTATTGCAGAACGGGGCTGTGCCGTTCACTGTGTATTTCCTCCTGAGGAACTCCAAGTCCTGGCAGAATGGAGATTCAACCTCGACAACTTGGCTGCAAATGGGTTTGATCTCCGTCCTGAAGTCCAAGCTCAAGGTTGGGGAAACTACTTCAATCGACTTCGAGGACCGGTGTATGAGAAGCTGGTAAAGGAATTCTGGAAGCACGCCGACTGTGATGACACTCAGGTGGTTTCTTACATACTGGGTAGGAAGATCATCATCACGGAGAAGTCATTCGTGAATCTGCTAGGTGCAGAAACTGCTCATGGGTATCGGTTCTCACTGACGGAATCGAAGCTGAAACCCAGAACCAAGGACATCGTCAACAAGGCCCTGTACACCACCTTCAAACCGGGCAAGACGAGCTACAAAGTGATGGACCTTCACCCCAAACTCAGGGTCTGGCACAAGATCCTGCTCAACTGCATCAATCAACGACCAAAGGGCAGTTCTCCAGACTACATCAACTTCAATCAGAAGGCGATGCTGTTCTTCATTCAAGACAAGGAGAAGATCTGCCTTCCCTACTTCCTGTTCTCCTATTTGAAGGAATGCATCCGGAAGTCTCGCACCACCTCCTCCATCAAGTCAGCCATCAAATATATCCCTTTTGGGAGGCTGATCTCAGACTTTCTCATTGAAAGCAACTTGGTGCAAGATTTGATCGAGGCTGGTTGCACAGAGGACTTGAGTACAATTGTCAGCGATGTCTTCACCGCCAACTCTCTGAAGAAGATGGGTTTGGTCCAGAAGAAGATTGCTCCTGCTCATGAGGACACATCTTCTGAGATCAGAGGAAGAAGAATGCCTCTAAATGACTACCCTCTGTGGACTCAAGCAGACCATCCTGAAGCCATCAGATGCTATGTTGAAGACCTCAGGGCTCAAGGATTCGAGATTGACCTTGATGATTTCGTCAGCAGACTTCCACCAGCTCCAGAGTTTCCTTCTCCTCCCAAGAAGAAAACCAAGAGGAAGATGGTTCTGGACGAATCCTCAGAGGAATCTGATGTCCCTCTGGTCAAGAAGGCGAAGAGCAAGCCTGATGATGATGATGGTGATGATAGTGAGGATGGTCCTCCAAAGAAGAAGCAGAAGAAAGTCAGAATTGTGGTGAAGCCTACTCGGGTGGAACCAGCTGCTGCAGAGGTCAGAAGGACTGAACCTCCTGCCAGAGTGACTCGATCATCAGCACATACAAGTAAGCCTGCACTTACCTCTGATGATGATTTGAATTTATTTGATGCACTCCCAATTTCTGCCTTACTCCAACACTCTTCAAATCCCCTCACTCCTATTCCTGAAACCCAACCAGCCGCACAAACCACCTCTCCACCACATTCCCCAAGATCTTCATTCTTTCAACCTTCTCCTACTGAAGCACCACTCTGGAATTTGCTTCAGAACCAACCCTCTAGGTCAGAAGATCCAACCTCTCTCCTTACCATTCCATACGACCCATTACTTTCTGAACCCATCATCCAAAACCAACCAGAACCCAAACAAACAGAACCACAACCCAGAACGTCTGATCACTCTGCTCCCAGAGCATCAGCACGTCCTGCTGTCAGAACCACGGATACAGACTCTTCATCAGCCTTCACACCTGTATCCTTCCCCATCAATGTCATTGACTCTCCTCCCTCCAATACCTCTGAATCACTTAGAAAATTCATGGAGGTTAGGAAAGAGAAGGTATCTGCCTTGGAAGAATATTACCTTACCTGTCCAAGCCCTAGGCAATATCCTGGCCCTAGACCTGAACGTCTAGTTGACCCAGATGAACCTATCTTGGCCAATCCTATCCAAGAGGCAGACCCCTTAGTCCAACAGGCTCACCCTGTCCCTGACCAACAAGAGCCAATTCAACCAGACCCTGAACCTGAACAATCAGTATCTAACCAATCCTCGGTTAGATCACCTCACCCTCTGGTTGAAACTTCAGACCCTCACCGTGGAACCTCTGAACCCAATGCTCCCATAATTAACATTGGTTCTCCACAAGGTGCCTCTGAAGCTCATAGCAGCAATCACCCAGCCTCTCCTGCACCCAACCTTTCCATCATTCCCTATACTCACCTTCAACCCACATCTCTCTCTGAGTGCATCAATATTTTCAATCATGAAGCCTCCTTGAGGCTCCGCAATGTGCACGGTCAGACTGACCTCAGTGAGAATGCTGAAAATGTGGCTGATGAGTGGAACAATTTGAGCACTTGGCTGGTGGCTCAGTTTCCCGTTATGCTGCAGCTCCTGCATGCAGAGGGAAGTCAGAGCATTGAGGCTGCAAAGCAAAGGTTTGCTAGGAGGGTGGCTCTTCATGAACTCGAACAGAGAACCAAGCTTCTTGAAGCCATTGAAGAAGCCAAGCGACAGAAAGAACAAGAAGAAGAAGCTGCCCGTCAAGCAGCAGCTCAGGCTGAACAAGCCAGACTTGAGGCAGAACGTCTTGAAGCTGAGGCTGAGGCAGAGCGACTTGCACCAGTTCTGTTTACTCCTGCTGCTTCTGCTTCCATTCCAGAACCTCAAGCTGCTCAGAACGTTCCTTCCAGCTCTACTCCGACAAGCTCATCCAGACTCGACATCATGGAACAACGTCTTGACACTCATGAATCCATGCTGATTGAGATGAAGCACATGATGATGGAACTTCTGCGCCGTACTGACAAATCTTAGTTTTTAGGATCTCTTCTTTTTCTTCCTTTTCCTTTTTTTTTAACGTTGTTTTATTTAAACTCTGTTTATTTACTTATTTTAATTTGTTCATTTGTGATTCTATATGCATATATCTATATATATTTGTGTCACATATGTTTGCAAAACCTGTTTTATTCATAATTGTTCTATGTTTACATCATAATTCTTTCCATCATACATTATTCCCTATATCTAGAATGGAGGATCCTTCCTCATTCTTCTGCATTCTTGGCGCTGCTCCACTCTTTCCTTCTCCAGACGATCCAGTGTATACTCTATGGTGCCGAGTTTGATGCTCAGCTCATCTCTCTCTAGACTATCTTCTGTCGTCTTGAGTCTCTTTTCCACAGTCTCCTTCTCTTCCAGCAGATTCAGCTCCCGCTGGCAAAGCCTCTGAATCTCTTCCACGAAGCAAAGGAACTCCTTCAGATCTTTCTCCATCTCTGGACCAAGATCTTCTTCCAGCAGTGTCTTCGTCAGCTCTTGTATGGTCTTTGTACCATCGGGATGCCTAATATTGAGGAACATATCTTCCTCAAACGCCTTCCTTCTGAGCTCTTCTAATGCCATTCTGTATGATGCCATTTTTCTTACTGAAAATTATTCGAGATGTGAAGCTTACCTTTCTCTCCAACGTTTTTATAGGCTTCACTTTCTCTCTGAAAGTTAATGCTCTTACAGTTTCTCGAGGTTAAGTACTTGGTAACTGACCCTTCTATTTACTCACTTGACCGGTGGTAAACGTTCATCCCTTGCATTAACTCTTCTATTTATTATCGCCTCACTCTGATTCTTACATCGTCTTCATTTTCTTTAAACTTAGACCTTCTCTAAGGGGGAGTACCTTGTACTTCAAGCTAAGTTTTTCACACCCCAAGCTTTTTGCTTATGACAAAAAGGGGGAGTAAACCCAGTTGTTTTTGATGTGTAAGATGTGTTAGTGTGACTTATTTTTCTTTTGGAGATTTTAAGAGTTCCACCTTCATGACCATAGATGTGTCACTGGGCAAATACAAGGAATACATTTCACTTCTTCTGAAGTGATTCTAAGTTGACTCTGATACCCAAGACTCTGATACCTTGTCCATGACTCTGATCACTTATGCGCTCTAATTATTCGTTTTTCATCTATGTCATAAGCTTTTCACTCTGAACTCTTATATGATTTAGCTCAGAATCTAGACTTTACTAACGTTTTCATCAAGTATTAGATTCAGGGGGAGCTAAGCTCAGAATCAAGCAGTGACTTGAATTCAGAATGAGCAAGATAAACTATTCACATCAGGATAAGTCTTATTCTATATCTCTAAACTCTGAGTGAATTCAGTTTAATGGTTAAGAATTGTTCATCAAAAATCTTAGTTTTGTCATCATCAAAAAGGGGGAGATTGTAAGATCAAGTTTTGATCTAGTAGTACAACTCTATGTTTTGATGATTACAAGTTAACCTTTTGATATGAACAATTGTGGTACTCTAACGTGTTTTTCTGAGTGTGCTATTTACAGGCTCTGACCTCAACTCAATCTCACACAAATCAGAAGCACTATGTATAAAGGGTAACCCAAGCAACGCTTTCGCATTCACCATGTTCAGTATGAACAGTGGAAAAGCTTCAGAAGATCTGAAGCTATACAAACTCTGATGAGGACTCAGTCGCTAGAAGCTCTGATGATCCAGAAGTTCTGACAACCAAGAAACACTGAAGGTTCAGATGTTCCGATGGTGTAGAAGACTCTGAAGATCCAGAAGCTGAATAGTAGAAACTCTGAAGTCCAGAAGCAAGAAACTCTGAAGACCATGTTCTTCCCTCTGAGTTCAGAATCAGAAGATACAATGGTCAGAGGATCTGTGCTTTCCCTCTGACTCTGATCAACCGGCTTCACAAGTTCCAATATGAAGTATTCCTCTGATCAGAAGTCTCCTAGGTTAAAAGGTCAAGTCGCTATCCAAGTACAAAAGCAAGTGTACCTTCCTGACGACCTACCTAACGTTCTCAGCCACAGCAGAAGCTGGATTTTCCAGAACTGCCCTCCAACGGTAGCATTTCCCATGCAACGCTCAACCCTAATCCTTGGAGTATATATAGAGGCTGAAGATTGAAAGAAGCGGCTAGAGAAGTGAATACAAGAAGCAACACACGCGCAAGATATTCAAAATATTCTAAGCTTTCTTTCATCTTGTAATTTATTTAGTTTACACTCAGCTTATTCAGAAGCAAACCCTTGTAAACACCAACCTCAAACAGTTGTTTGATTTTCCTTTAGGAGATCAAGGTTGATCGGATCCTAGAGAAGACTAAGAGAGTGAATCTTAGTGTGAGCTAAGTCAGTGTAATTGTTAGTCACTTGTAGGTTTCAAGTGCAGTTGTAACTCTTACCTGATTAGTGGATTGCCTTCATTCTAAGAAGGAAGAAATCACCTTAACGGGTGGACTGGAGTAGCTTGAGTGATTTATCAAGTGAACCAGGATAAAATCCTTGTGTGCTTTTCTATCTTTATCTTTTGCACTTAGTTCTCGAAAAGATTTGTTAAAATCTTTAAGGTGGTAGTTTTGTACTGAAAACGTTATTCAAACCCCCCCTTTCTACCGTTTTTCATACCTTCACTAAATATTCCTTGGCATCAATCTCCAATTTCATTTCCTGTTGAAGTTTGGCAAGGGCTCCTTCCAGTTCCGAAATCTTCTTGTCTCGGAACTCCAAACTGACCTCCGAACGGCTAATCTGCTCAGCCAGTCCCTTGGAAAAGGTGGCTTCTTGGGAAGCTAGCTTGGCAAGGAGCGCCTTGCGTTCCTCGTGGAATCCATTGTTAAGGGCGCGAAGGCGGGCCACCTCAGACCGTAGCGCCTCAGCATCTCTGGCGGACCACTTATAACGGTGGAATGCGTGGAGCATCATCGCCAAAGCGCCTTCTGACACTCTGTCTAAGCCCTGTTGCTGAACCACTTCATCCATCCTCATGGCCTGCACCGGTGTCAAAGATAAGGAACATGGCAATCCTCGATTTACAGAGCTTGGGGACGAGGGCAAGTTGTGTCCCAAGGGGGTGGCGGCGGCGAGATAGCGATTGGTACCGAGCTCTGACGAGAGAGTGGCGGAGCCACCGTCCCCTCAAGAAGTGATTCACTGTCAGGGGTAGTGAGTAAAGAAGCTGGAGTCACCTTGGGAGGACCGCCGAGCTGAGCCGCTTTGAAAATCTCTTTCGGACCAGGAGGAGTCGCGGCTGTGGCAGGGGTGTTTTCCCCGCCGGAGGAAGAGGTGGAAGTCAAGACTTGTGGCTTCTTGGGAGGCGGGCGGAGGGCTCCCTCATCGAGAGCTCGTTTCCCACCCTGACCCGCCGTGATCGCCGTGAAAGATGTCTTGTCGCCCTTCAGGTTGACCCGAGGGAGGAACGAGATGTCCTTTCTTTTTTCAAAGGTGGCCAGAAGTTCCGCACTGGCAAGATTCATTTTCCCTGAAACAAGCGAAATCCAATAAAAGTCAGCAGGGGATAAGAAGTGTAAAATAGGCAAGAGGCCATAGTCGGAGCAAAGAGGGGACAAGAAGACGTAAGTGAGCAGAGATTAGTGGAATTTTAGCTTTACCGATCACGCGAGAGCAGTCTAAAACTGGGAGTTTGGCTAGGAAGCCGATCACAACCTTGTCCTCAGGGATTAAAGAGTCCTTAGGTGGGTCGATTACTGAGGAAACATCCTGGGTCCAATAGAAAGGAAATCGGGCGGTCCCGTCCCTCCAAGTAAAAATTTCAGGGTATTCATGGGATACCACGATTTTGAAATACCTACGGGCGAGGCTGGTGGTGATTGTGGGCCAGAAAGGGTTGAAGCGTTGACGGTTGGGTCTAGCTTCAAGGGAAAACCAGCCGCGTGGTGGTGAAGGCTGGGCGGACGTCCCGTAGAAGTAAAAGAAGTGAGAAGGCTCGTGTTCTTGCAGGATTGCGTCGCATAGGATTTCAAAACATCGCAAGAAGGCCTAGTTGTTGGGATGAAGCTGACAAGGGGCGACGTTGATACTACGCAACACAGAGCAGATGAACGGAGAAAAGGGAAACCTGATTCCCATATTCGTGAACATATATACTCATACACGTAGAAGAAGTGGGGCTGATCGATGAGGTGGTCAGGAAGATGCAGCCAGGGGCCCTCGGAGGCTGAGCAGCCGCCGTAAAACAGAATGTTGTCAAGGGGTTTTTCATGACAAAACACACCAGACTCTGAGGAAATTTCGCAGACGGAAGACCACTGCTCTAGGCTGGATGGCTGGTTGGGGATTGTCCCGGCCGGTGGGCCCCTTGCCGCAGGAACTGGTAAGGACTCCAAAGACTTAGCTCGGAAGGCGGCAATGTCTTTTTTGTCAAGGGGAATTCCCCCGGGGGGAGAAGGGTCAACGGGGGGAACACACCGCAGAGGGGTGGCGGCGGTGACATTACGGTTGGAGTTCTTGGTTTGGCGTCTCGAAGACATTAGAGGAAATGACAGGGGAAAAATACTTTGAAGCTGTAGGAACTCACCGGAGGAGAGGGCGGCGCGTGAGGAGTCGTGTGGACTGAGACAATGGTGTGTTGGAGGGGTTTCTTTTGCAAAAAGGGTGGCCAGAAGCTGGGGTTGTGAAAGGAGTAAGGGATGGGGGTGTAGTGTCTTTATAGGGGGAGGATAATGATGACCGGGGGGAAACGTATGGGGAAGTGCTGGGGGAAAATGGGAAACGTGGGGGAGAGGTGGGAAATCGTGCACCATACCGATGAAGAAATGATTGCAGTTGCGGAATTTTAGGGAGTGGGAATGTCGCAATAAATGGGAACGACCACAATTGAAGCTAATTGGTTTAAATTCAAACTGACAGGCTTTGGAGGGATTTTGAAGGGACGTTTCAAGGAAGGAAGTTGGGATTCTGCAGACCTTTCCTGCCACGTGGCCTAGGCTTGATGCATGTCGAACCACCATGACCTGTGACGCATGCGTAACTGCAGCTGGGCGAGAAGACCAAGTGTTGTCGCCCTACAAGCTGACTTGTGGACTTATAGGATCAAGGGAATTCGCCGGGAAAGTCAAGGAACTAGCCTTAGGTTCTAGTTATCAAGCCATGTTGGCAATTATTCTTAGTCGTTAGGTTTTTGGCTTTAGGTAACTTACTTGTGATTGTCGCCTTATATTTGCTTTTTCTTTTAAAGACACACTCAGCTCTCATACTTCGAGCTCGGTGTCTTGTGGACTTGTGAACTGGGCGAGACCCTAGGCTTCCTCGCCCAGGCGCGCCAGCCTGGGGCGACGAGTGAACCAGGGAATTGGGCCTTCTCCCAGGAGGCCCAACTGGCCCATTAGGAGGAGCCAAGGGCGCCAAGCCCAACAACCGAATATATAAATAGGGAGCGGTTACCAATTGTAAGGGACTCTTAGCTCATTGGAGAAATATAAGCTGGAGAAACGTGGGAAAGATTGGCAATTTACTGATTCTCATGCTGAGGAGCACTGGGAAAACGTCATTGGGAACCTGGAAATGTATAAATTCAGTAGGGGAGTACTGGAGATTGAGCCCAGGCTCACAGTTAATCAGGAAAGGCGCTTGGAGAAGTTGGTAGAAGACAATTTTGACCTCTTCAATTGGAGTCAAAAGGACGCAGCATTCTGGAGGTTGCCCAGGTTCAAAAAGCCAACTCTTTTGGGCATGCGTCAGGAAGGAAGTGGAGAGAATGGGGTAGAGCTACAGGGTACGGTTCAGTTAAAGCTACAACGAAGCCGCGGCGAGCAAAGCAAATTGGGAAGAGTTGATCAATCCAGGGGCGAGCCAAAGACTGAAGAGGAACAGTGGGGGCCGCAAATTGTAAACCTTCAAATTTGGCCCGGTACGTCAAGCGAAGGAACAAGTTAGGCAAGCGTCCATTCTACCATAGGGTGGCCGAGCGGGGCGACCGGCCTCACAGGAGTGAAGAATGGGTGGCGAGCACGTCGGGGTTGAAAGATGAGGTGCTTGGTGTGGTACTCTAATCAGAAGGGACAACTACTGGGAAGGAAAGGCATGGCAGAAAGGAGCAAAAAATTAGGACAAAAAATAAAGATGTACTCTTTTTCTCCATCGCGGGAGTTTTTTAATGAGGCATCCCTCACTAAATGTAAAATTCTCTTTTTACGATCAAATACAAAAGGATATTCTCAGCAATACTCCTAACTCACAACTGAATTGTAACGGTTGCTCGGTGAAAAAATTTCCCTGAAGGTGGCGATCCCAACACGACCTTGATGTCTGGGGATCGCTCCGGAAAGTACGACGCAACCGTTGCTACCCGTCGGCGACGTGTGCGGATAAGCTTCTTATCCCAAAAGCCTCCTCGAAATATGGGCGAGCAAAAGCCTCCCCGAAAAAGGGGCGAGCATTTCTAACTAGGCTAAGCGTTGGGCTACCCACAAGACCATTGGGACCCAAGCCACCATAAGCCCTCGCCATGCAAAACTGGTGAGGCCACACCTGATCTTACAGGAAAAGCGTGTGAACAAAGCCTCGGTTCAAAATTGAGCAAAAGTCCTAGTTAAACCCGACACACCCTCAAAGTCGTTGAACGTAATTAAGACTTAAATCGAAAACAAACGCAAAATTGAACATGGCAAGACGATAAGCAAAAGAAGGCAAAAGGAGTCGCACCAAATTTTCATTAGCAGCCAGCCTCGCCGGGCGGTCATAATTACAATAAGCGGTAAGGTAAAATAAATACAAGTAGTCTGACTGAATTGATATCTTTTCTTTCTCTTTCATTTTCAGCAGCCAGGAAGTACTCCGCATTGAAGCCTGGGGGGTCATTTGGGCCAACCAAACCCCCGGGAGTGACTCTCTTGAAAGCCCCCATCTCGCTAAGGTCCAGTTCTTTGTAAAGGTGCAAGACTTGGGCCTTCGCAAGGAAGAAGCCACGTCCACGCTCTTCCATGACGTCAGCAGCAGCTTCAATCTTCAGCGAGGATGCCTGGGCCTTCGCCTCCGCAGTAGCTTTGTCTTTAGCCTCTACATGAGCTCTCGCTGTGTCGAGGGCCTTGCTCGATGATGCTAGTTCGCCGCGTAGGAACACAAGCTCTTTATCCTTGGCAACACAGGCTTCCCTACCCGCAACGATCGCATAGGCCCGAGCGTCCAACTCCTTCTGCATATCATCAAGCTCATCTTCCAATTCTTCAACTCTCACCTCGCAGGTGGACAAGTCAGACTCGCATTCATACATTTCGATTCCCAACTTGTTCAGCCTGGTCACCTTGTCCGCCACCTGGGCTACCAGCCTGTCACGCTCGCCATACGCTTCGAGCGTGGCAGTGCGGTACCCTTCCGCTTTCTGGTGAAACTCTTCAACCTCAGCGGCGGTGGTCGAATCTTTGGAGAACTTAGCGAACAGGCAGCCAGCACGAAGAAGGCTAAAGATGGATTCTTGAGCCACACCATCAAGATCAGGATCTTCTGCCTTCTATAAATTCTCAAAGAAAGGATCGGTCAACATAAAGTCGACAGGGGTAAGTTGGCGGTCCACCGTGGGACCTTCTTTTTTCTCGGCGTCCAAGTGTTCGGGGGCGGGGAAAGAGTGGCAAGGGGAAGGCAGGGGTGACAGTAGAATGACAGGAACCTGATCCTCATCATGAGAGCCCATAGAACAAGCAGGGGATGCTCGAGATGAGCTCACCACAATTTGTTGAGTCGAATGTTCAGATACAGGGACTGGTTGAGGGGCGACGGTAGTGGTGCCCTCGGGCGCAGGTTGGCTGGCGTTGGTCTCCTTGACGAACGCACTGTCGTGATGCGTGCCAAAGTATTCTGCTTTGAATGCAGTACAAGGTGATGAACACCAGGATCGATCTCACAAGGACTCGGTGAAGTAATGATTCATATTAGAGTAAAAAAAACAATTAAAAAGGGGGTTTCGTTGATTTGATTGAAAAGTAAGCAAACATAAATTAAAAGAGATTTAAATCAGATAAGAGAAAGTGTTAGTCCTCGGATTATAACATTCAAGTGCAACAAACCTTCATTGGTTACAAAAGATTAATTCTTCCTTATTGTTTCCCTAATTCGTGAGAGTTGATTAACTAAGCGAAAATCAATTCACAGTTTCCTAAACTAAGCGATTAAGAAACAGTTACGAACTAACATGAACTAAGCGAACATGCATCAACTCTTATTTCTAAAACTACGGAATTAAGCAAACCCTAGATCAGAAATAGAGATGAAGAGAATTAATAAAGAAGAAATTTGCATTAAGAACAGAACCTCAAGTTTGCAAACACAAGAATATTAAAAATCCTAAGACTAACTATGGAGTTTAGCAACTCATAGTAGAAAAGATGGAGAGAGATATTAGGAGAAGGTGGAGGAGGTGATGGTGAGATGTGGTGAGGTGGTGAGGTGGTGGTGAGGTGGTGGTCTAACAAAAGCCTAAACTCACTTATTTATACTAATAAATAAACTTGTTAATCAAGTAACAATCTTTGTTATCTAAATCTTTTCTAAATCTTCACAAAATCGGGCCCACATAAAGGAGTAAGTTGCTGAACAATCAGGCATTCGCGGGTCCCACAAGAAGTCTGAATCTTCAATTGAGGTAAACATGAGAGTTGTAGCTCTTTAAGTCAGCTTCGCGGGCCTTCAATCGGATCCTAATTCGAAGTTCTGTTGCCCAAGATATGATCATTTTAGTGCAGACTGTTCCAGACTCGCAGGATTAGCGACAGCAACTTTGCAAGGCCATTTTGACCATGTTAGAGGCTTGTTCTTCAATTGTGCTGAACATGAAAGTTGTAGGGCATCGCGTTAGCTTTCCAACGACATATTATGGGCCTTATTTCGATATTTCTAGCTCCATAATCAATCTGTTCTAGCAAAACAGTCATAGAAACTAAAAGTGTAGAATTAAGCTCTTTTCCATGAATAATCCAAATAAACACTAATGGTCAAAACATGGCTAAGTCATAACAATTAAGCACAAAAATGTATATAATGAAGCTTCGAAAGACACACGTAAAGTTTATCTATTATGCGCTTATCACTCCTCAGGGACGGACCGTGCATTCGCCTCGCCTTCTGGACTAAGGGCGCTCCTAGTAACCGGGCCTTGGCGGGAAACGATGGTCCCGCCAGATTTGGGCTTTTTGGATTTTTTTGTTTTCTTTTTCGCCAAGGGGGCGATGGTCCTGTCTTCTCCATCCAAAGCTGGTTCGCCAGATTCAACTTCTTTGGATTTTTGGGTTTTCTTCTTCGGTGGAGGGAGGACAGTCTCGCCGGCGCCGCTCGGGGCTGGCTCACCAGATTCAGGAAGAACGGTCTTGCTTGCAGAGCTCGGCGCTGGCCCACCAGATGAAGTCTCTTTGGAGTTTTTGATTTTCTTTTTCAGTGAGGGAGCGACGGCCCCGTCGTCAGCGTCCGAAGTAGCGGCGCGTTTTCCCTTACCCCCATCGGTGTTGAAAACGGGAGGAAATTTAATCACCTTGGCGGCCAGGGCACTCTCTAGTTCAGCCTTGGTGAACTTCATTTCCGCTGAGAACAAAAGGAGATATGCACAACAAGTTTTAGCAAGAGATAGAGTAGAAAAAACATGATGATGCGATGTAAAGAGGGGGTAGGCGGGGATTCAACCTAGGAGTGGACCAAGGGATTTTTCACGAGCGGCCACCAGCAGTTGCGAGCACTCGAGAATGGGAAGCTTGACAAAAAAGCTGAGGATGATTTTGTCTTCATCGCTCAGCGACGCGTCCGAGGGCGACGGAACGATAAGGGGGGCTTTAGTCCAGTAAATGGAAAACTGGGAACTCCCATCCCGTAGAGTGAAAACTTCAGGGTATGTGTGATGCACAACCACACGGAAGTACCGGCGTCTAGGCCCCATCTTGACATTGCTTTTGTATAGGTGGAGGCGCTGTCGACCTGTGCGGGATTTTAGAGAGACCCAGCCCTGGGCCTTCACGACTCCACGACGTAGAAGTAGAAGAAGTGGGCAACCCTCGGCTCGAGGCCGACAACGTCGCAAAGTATCTCAAAACACTTGGCGAAGGCCCAGGCGTTTTGGTGCAGTTGGCATGGAGCGACGTTGATCTCTTTCATCACTTGGCGGAGGAATGGGGAGTAGGGTAGCTTGATCCCCAAATTAAGGAACAAGTACTCGTAGACATAAAAGTAATGGGGTTTCTTTGCACCGTGATCAACCGTGCGGCGCAGCCAAGGGCGGTATCTATTTAAGAACTGTACAGTAACAAGAATGTCCTCAAGGGACTTTTCGTAACAAAGCTCGCCAGCCTGGCGGGTGGTTTCGGCGACGAATTCATCGGAGGCTTGCTCTGAGGGCTGGCAAATGGCCTCTTGAGTGGGACTCTGGTCTGTGGGTTCGTGAAGGGTGGCGAACATCCGGCGCCAAAAAGCCTCGATGGCCTCCCGGCCGAGGGGAACCCCTCCTGGAGGAGGAGGGTCAACCGAGGGTGAATTCAACGACTGATTGGTTTAAATTCAAATTGGCAGGCTTTATTGTGAATTAAGGGGACGTTTCGAGGGCAGCAGTTGAGATTCTGCAGATTTGGTGACCTTCACATTTCCTCACAATATTACACGCGGCCTAAACACGTCAGGCCACCATGATTTACGGCGGTCGCGGTTGCAGCTGGGCGAGCGAGTGAAGTGATGTCGCCGCAAGCCCCCTTGTGGACTTGTGGACTCGGAGGAATCTGTTGAGCAAGTCAAAATTTAGCTTTAGCTTTGTTTACTTCGCCATGTCGGTGACCTATCTTGATCACTAGCCTTAACATTAGTTAGTTTTTCTTATGCTTGTCGCCTTTGTTTTAAAGACACTCTTAGCTCTCATGCTTCGAGCTCGGTGTCTTGTCGACTTGTGGACTCGGCGAGACCTCAGAGGCCCTCGCTCGGGGATGCTCGCCCCAAGGCGACACACAAGCCAGGGTTTGGGCCTGCTGCGAGAGGCCCAACCGACCCATTAAGGGCAGTTATACATGCCAGGCCCAACCGCTAGCCTATAAATAGGGGGCGGTTTCCAATTGTAAGGGACTCTTAGCTCATTTCATGAATAACAAACTCAAGATTCAGTTACACTCTCTCTAAGCGGTTACACACTCTCTCTCTCTAGATTCTCTCATTGCAATTCTCTCACTCTAGGTACTATACCTCCTTCCTATGTTCTTCGCTGGAACAGAAAACTCTAAAAAATTTCTCATTCTTCACTTGAACTTCTATGATCATCAAAGTTTAGAAAACTGGGCCGGTCATCGAACCGGCCAAGACACTGGTTTAAGGTTCAAAGTTTAAACCGGGGTTAAACCGAAGTCCAACCGAAGTAATTTAAATAAAACTTCATATATGTTAATATATACATAATATATGCTATATTTCTGAATTGTGAATATGTTTTTAATAATATAGTATATGATAAAATTCTTTTTTATTACATATAAAAATAAAGAATATAATATTACATTTACGTAATTATTACTTAATTTATATCTATATTTAAATAAATATAAACTAATATATCATAAATATGTATATTTTATTAAAACTATGGGTTTAATACATTATAGTGTAACCAAATGATCATTACTTGTAAGTTAAATATATGACAAAAATATTGTTTGTTAATAAGATTTAAGCATGCATAAAAAAAATTAAGCAAAAGTGATGTAAAATAAAGCAAAACCTTGTCTACATGCAGGTGTGCTCTGTACAATAATTAATATATATCTAACTTTACCCATTATTACACAATATCAATTGTGTCACAGTGGTACTATTGTGTTTTTTATCTTCCCTATGTCTTCGGTTTTCAGAAAACTGATAATCATACTCTTTCTTCCGGTTCTCGGTTCTGTGAGCCCCGATTTAATTAGCCTGACCGAACCTGCCATTAGCCCGGTTCTCGATTAAATCAGTTCGACCAACCGGTCTGATTCGGTTTTCAAAACACTGATAATCATACTCCTTCTTCTATTAAAAGGTAAATTAGTGCTCGTCTACTAGTGAATTTCCCAGCTCCCAACTTCCTTCATTCCAAACTTAGAAGTTCTCTCTTTCAAGTACAACTTTCCTCTTCTGCTCTCTTACTTTATTTTTAACGACTATTATCCACTCAATAATAAAAAATTAAGTGAAATTAAATAATTAAAATATCAAAATTAGAAATACGTGTTACTGATGAAAACTTGGTTGACTTGACTCAATTATTGAGATTGATCTTGTTATTTCATATCTCCATCTACATGTGATTCATTTTTTGGGGCTTCACAATTAATATCAACAAACCTAATTATGCAGAGGTAAATTAAATTTAATCCTTCTAAAGATATTTATAATTTTTAGTTCTTGACATTCTTAAAATATGTATATCTCAATCATTTAGTGGTCGTTTTTGTGCACTTATTGCAGTATTTACTCTTAGTGACGACTTAAAATATGTATATCTCAAAACGTCTTAGTGATAGTTTAAATTGGCACAAATGTACCATTTGAATTATTTACACCTATTCGATTAATATTGGGGATAAAAAGCTATGAATGTTTTTGGAGGGATCAAATCCAATCAACTCCTATTTTACAAGGACTAAAAATATATTTAACACTTAGGTTCCCATTCGGCACTTAAGAATCTACAAAATTTTCCTACTCGTCCTTGTCGTTTTTTGTTATGGAAGGTTGGGTTCTTATAAAAAATAACTATAAATTTGATATTAAAAGTGAGTTTTTCTTCCTGAACATGAACTGGCTGATTTTCTCAATCTCGGATGGTGGTGCGCAGTTGTTGATGTAGATACAAGCCACTCCAAGCCTTGAATCAACCTCTAGTAGTGTGGATTTAGCTGCTTGCACGAAAAGTCACCAACAAAGGAAGGTTAAACTCAAAACATAGAGAGGGAAGATGGAAGAGACGCCACACAAGAGGTTATAAGCCTAAGGGAGAAAAGTCACTAGCTCCACAGAAGCTTGATAATTCTCAAAGGGATAAAAGCCACAAGAGTCACACTCTTGATAATTCTCTCGGATTTTTAAGAGAGATCTTGAAAATGATTTTCTCTAAACTCATAAACTCAAATCTGAATTGTCATCTGTGTTATGGAGAGAAATACAAAATTAGACATACGTAACTCCTCTAGAGTGAAAGCCATTTATATTTTAGCATGGCCAAACCCAAGTGGTCAAATTCTTATTTTACCTCTCTCAAGTTTTCATATTCTCATATAATCAATTAGACCATAAATAAACTAGACTATTCCCATTTTTTTGTGGAGATTGTGGGTTTAGGTGATGGAGGAATTTAAAAACTAGCTAGAGAATTAATGCTATAGGCCAGGAAAAGTGAGTCAACCTGCCCGACCCATTTTCAATTTTCCTTAAGTCGTGGGTTCATTTACCAACAAAATGCATTAGGATACCTAACCCATCCTGCTTAAGGGAAAATATGCCCAAAAAAATATTATTTAAAAAAATTAAAATATAGAATATATTAAAAACATGTCTTTTTAAATTGGCCTCCAAAAATAATCTAAACACCAAAAGCATAAATATAACACTGTGGACTGGGCGAGACCCCATGGTCCCTCGCCCAGGGACGCTGGCCTAAGGCGAGGAGTGCATCAGGAACTTGGGCCTTTGTCTTTGAGGCCCAACTGGCCCATTAGGATGATTTAGAGGCGCTAGGCCCAACTTCCCCAACTATAAATAGAGGACGGTGACCAATTGTAAGGGACTCTTTGCTCATTTGTGAAATAACAAGATTGAAATTCAGTTACTCTTTCTCTCTCTAGCGGTTAGAACTTCACTCTCTAAGCATTCATATCACTTTCCTCACACTTTGGGTACTATACCCCTATTCTGTGTTCTTGGATAGAACATTTGGCGCCGTTTGTGGGGATCGGTAGATTTCGATTCTCGGACTACGTGGATCGTGATTCAGTTGAGTAAAGCTCATTTTTATGTGCGATTTTTCTTCAGTTTTCTTTGTGGATCGTGACTTGGTTCCCGCGTGATTGCAATTTGATTTCGAGAAGTTCGATTTTCTGTGATATTTTCCGCGATTCGAAGACTTTTGGTTGAATTCTCAGTTCATCAACGGAGCCTGATGGAGCCGTCTCGCCAACGACGTAGCAAGGGACCGGAATGAAGCTACGTTTCTTCCCCGCGCACCGCGAGGTTAGATAGACATCACCGTGCAGAAGCACGCCGTGCTCTGACTGGCGACTTAAGATTGCAAAATGAGTGTCTGCGGGAGCAATTGAGGTACTATCACCTTTGGTAGTGGAATCAAGAGAAGGAGGAAGTTGAGGCTGATGCCGAGGTTAAACCTTTCTCGGCGGCAGTACGAGAGGTGACCATACCGGACGGTATGACAAACCTCGTGTTGGAAACGTACGGCGGGAAAACCGATCCGAAGGATCATCTGCTCCGTTTCAATGCGAAGATGGCGATAAGCGCGGTTTCCGACGCGGTAAAGTGTAGAATGCTTCCATCCACATTCCGAGGTGCAGCTATGGACTGGTTTATGGCTTTGCCTCAGGGATCCCTAGCCAAGTTCCGTGACCTCTCATCAAAATTCCTCGACCATTTCTCCGCGAGAGCGATCGAAGATCTATTTGATATTCGGCAGGGGGAGTGTGAAACCTTGAAACAGTATATGAAGCGATATAGTGCCACGTCCGCGAGGTTCGTAGAATTGGAGCCACGCGTGTGCGTGTTCGCTTTCAAAGGCGGTCTATCCCGGGGAAAATTTAGTTGCGAACTGAGTAGGGAGCTAGCATGCTCAATGACGGAAGTTCGCGCCCGAGCGCAAGACTACATCCTAGAAGAGGAAATCGAGGCGCACAAGAGGAAGCACGAGAGGGCAGCGAAGGTGTCGCTGGCGAGGAAACAGATACAGGATAAGGAAGCGAGTCACAAGCAGAGGGTCAAGGAAGCTGGCCGATTTGTTAAGAAAAGCAAGGGAGGGCTATCCGGTTTGGGAAGAAAAAACGTAGGGTACCGGCGCTCTCGGCGAACAGCTGAAACGAGCCGGCGAGTGAGACCGAAGGGGCGCTCAAGTAAGGAGTTGACAAAATTACTTTTGGAAGCAGGGATTGAGGACATGGACAGGGAAGGTGAGTGCAGAATGGATCTAGGGTACGTGGCGAGGCATCAGCCCAAGTGGTGTGAGTACCACAACTTGGAAGGCCATAGCACCACTGACTGTTTCACGCTGAAGAGTCAAATCAGGTAGCTAATCAAGGTGAGACAACCACGGGCGGCGAGGAGGAAGGAGGCTGAGGAAACTGACAACGGCAAGGGCAAAGGGACGGTTGAAACGACTAACACGATTGCTGGGGGTTTCGAGGGTGGCGACGGCGTATCGACAGCACCACGAAAGCAAGTAGGGGTAACAACATCAGTGCAAGAGTATCCAGCCCCATTTGGGTGCCAACACCCAGACATAGTAGTATCGTCCGCGGATTTTGAGGGAATCAAGCCCCATATAAATGACCCGTTGGTAATAATGGTAAGAATTAAAGGTTTCAATGTGCAAAGGGTGCTCTTGGACCAAGGCAGCTCGGCGGATATAATCTACGGGGACGCATTCGAGCAGTTGGGACTGACGGACAAGGATTTAAAGTCATACACAGGAAACCAGGTAGGTTTCTCGGGAAAGCAAGTTCTGGTACGCGGTTGTGTGGAGTTGGACACAGTTATTGAAGTGGGCGAGGACGCCGAGCTTTTGAGGGTAAGATATCTGGTCCTACAGGTTGTGGCATTTTATAACGTCATCATAGGACGAAATACTTTAAATCGCCTCCATGCAGTGATATCCACGGCCCACCTTGCAGTAAAGTATCTGCTGCTCTACGGAAGGGTAGGGAAAATAACGGTAGACCAAAAAGGGGCAAGGAAATGCTAAAACCATTGCCTTAACTTGTACGGTAGGAGGGGAGCTGGCGACTGCCACAGGTGCCATGAGATTGAGGTAGCCGAAGGCGAGCAAGAACATCTACCCCTAGCAACACAGAGCCAGGGCGACGCGGGCGAACAAAGAAGACGGGGCGGCAAGCAGGTGAATGGGACGAAGAAAGGGAGAAGTCAGGACGAGGAACCCCAAGAGGCGAGGGAGAGCGGATCCATTACTCGAACAGATAGTGAGTGGTATGGCGAGAGCCGGGACATGAATGCAACCAGTAGAGGCATATTGGCGATTGAGCCCAGGCTCACCATTGAGCAGGAGCGACACCTAAGTGAGCTGGTAGGGAACAACGTCGACCTCTTTAGTTGGGAGCAAAAAGGAGCCACTTCCAAGGGGCTGCCCACATTTAACCGGCCCTCTTGGAAGGCTGGAGGAAAGGATAAACAGTGGCAGAGTCGTCAGGATAAGAGGAAATGCGAGCAGCCGGTGTATGGGAGTATGAGGCCAACGAAGTCAGCCCGGCACGCCGAGCGGGAAGATGAAAAAGGATCGATTCCTTTTTACGACAAGGGGGTCAAGCAGGGCGACGAGGATGGAATACTGGGTATGATACTCTGACCAAGGAAACAACCAAAAAGCTAGGACTGAAAATAAAGATGCACTCTTTTTCTCCGACACGGGAGTTTTTTAACGAGGCATCCCTCGATGTAAAAATTTATGCAAATCAAATACAAAAAGGATATTCTCAGCAATACTCCTAACTATTAAGACCGAGAGGGCAGCCTGGTGGGAAAAATTCCCTGAAGGTGGCGATCCCAACACGACCTTGATGTCTAGGGATCGCTCCGGAAAGTCCGGCGCTGACCGTAGCCCCTGCAGGCGACGTGTGCGGATGAGCTTCCCGTCGCCACCCGTTGGCGGCGTGCGCGAATAAGCTCTTTATCCAAAGAACCTCCCCGAAATATGGGCGAGTCGAGTCTTCCTGAAACGCGGCAAGCATTTTTAACTAGGCAAAAAGTCTCGGGTAAACTCATATGGCCATTGGGCCCCGAGCAACTGTAAGTCCCCACCTAATAATGCTGGCGGGGCCACACCTGCTCTTACGGGAAATATGCGTGTGAACAAAAGCCTTGGTCAAATACCAAGCGGAAGTCCTAGTTATACGCAGCACACTCTCGAAAAATTACTCACGCTAAACTCGGAATCCAGCACTAAAAACACGTGTTAAGCGTCAAACAACGGAAGGCGAGATAAATAGCGGGCCGCCCGCCTCGCCCGCTTATCTATCCTTCGCTTATTTAATTATTCATTTGTTTGCTCCGCATCATTTTACTGATTCGTTTCTTGCTTGCTTAACACATTCATGATGGCACATATCTAAATCATTCAGGAAAGAAAACTTTTATTAATATCATTGCATTACATCTTAAAATGGAGGATTTTTCCTCATAATCCTACATTGACGACGAAACTCTGTTTTTTCAAGGTCTAGGCGGTGTTGTTTGTACTCAGTTGGACCAAGCTCTGGCAAACCACTTGCCTCTCAGGACCCTCCGCCATGGCTTTAAGGGCATTCTCCACCGCGCGAACCTCAGCATAGTTGTCCAGTTCCCACCGGAAAAGGTCTTGAAGTTCCTCTACAAACCCAAGGAATCCTCTGAGAGTAGCGTCCGTCTCTGGGCTCAGCCCTATTCCTAGCACCTGATTTGTCAGTTGGTAGATGCTTGGGTTCTCCGGGTGCCTGACATTGAGGAACATATCCTCTTCAAATGCCTTCCTCCTAAGCTCATTGATGCAACTTTCAACAGATGCCATTGTCGTATGTACTACAAGATGAAGATGCTCTGTGCAGACCGTTATGAGTTACATGCTACTTATACACTAAGTTCAGTCTCCAGGAGTTATTGCCAAGGCAGTTTCTCGAGGGGTTTTCCTTGAGGAATGGTGCAACTCACATTAAAGTCATAAGTGTTCTTGGTCGGTGGTCAATGGTAACCTTCTGTTGAAATCTGGGAAAGAGGCGTTTCAGGCACAAGGGTTAGGACTCTATAGGAAAGGTGACTTGCACGGTTCACAGGCTAGAACTCTGCGGCGAAAGCATCGGCGGGGAATGGAAGCAGGGGTACTCATAAAAAAAAAACGTCAAATGAAACGCAGCAAGACAGAGCACAACCGAAACCTGGAATTCGCATTAAAAGATAAACCACAAAAAATAGATCGTAATTACAAAATTAACCTAAAAACCGTTAACTTTCTTTGTTTCCTTCTACATCTTCTTCGTTCAGGAAACGCTCGACGACAAAGCCTGGGGGATCGTCGACACCAACCAACCCGGTGAGGGTAACTTTTTTGAATGCTCCCATTTGGTGAAGATCGATCTTGGGATAGAGGTGCTGAACTTGGGCTTTGACGAGGAAAAAGCCACGGTCGCACTCAACAATGGCGGAAGCAGCGACGTCTGACCTCATTCTTTCCTCCAAGGCCTTCGCGTCGAGTTGAGCTTGTGTCCTCATCGTGGATAAAGCTTCATCCTTCTTCGACAGTTCAGCACGAAGGTGTTCGAGTTCAGTCTCTATTGAGGAAAGGGCTTGATCCTTGGAGGCCACCAGGTCAACTTTTGCTTTAGATTCCTCCTGAGCCTCTTACCGAAGCTTCGCAAGGGCCTTCTCCAAATCAGAGATTTTTCTGTCTCGGAACTCCAGGCTAACTTCAGCACGGCTAGTTTGTTCGGCCAACTCTTTGGCAAACGAAGTCTCCTTGGCGTTTAGTTGAGCGAGGAACGCCTTACGCTCCTCAACAAATCCAGCGTTGAGGGCACGGAGGCGCGCCACCTCTGATCGCAACACCTCGGCATTCTGGGCGGACAACTTATAATGATGAAAAGCGTGGAATGTCGTCGCCAATGCGCCTTCTGAAACCCTGTCCAAGCCTTGTTGCTTGACCACTTCGTCCATCCTCGCAATTTGCGCTGGCGTCAGGGACAAGGAATATGGAGGCTCTCGATTTACAAAGCGCTGGGGCGAGGCGGGGCTATGATTGGGCGGTGGAGCACTAGCAGCTGGCATTAAGTTTTGACCAGGAGGCGGTAGGACTACTTTCGCACTAAGGGAGGCTTGTCGACGGAATTACCCCTGGCGCGAGGCGAGGAAACCGGAGTCGCCAGTGAAGGCTCGCCGGGCTGGCTCGGCTTGGGAGTCTCCTCAGGCCCGCGAAAAGCTGCGGAGATGACAGGAGTTCTTTCCCCGCCGGAACAAGATGTAGCGGCCACGGAGTGTGGTCTGTTTGGGGATGGGCGAGAGGCCTCTTCCCACTCACTTTTAACAAGGACGTTTTGTCGCCCTTCAGGTTGACTCGGGGGGGGGGGGGAACGAGACGTTTCCTTTCTTCTCGAAGGCGGTCAGAAGGCCCTCGTTGACTTGGCGTATTTTTCCAGAAGCAAAGAGCGGCGAGGGTAAGCTAGCCAGGAGTAGGTAGTGAGAAAATATTTATCGATTACGCGAGTGCAGTCCAAAACCGGGAGTCTAGCCAGGTAGCTGATTACAGTTTTTTCCTCGGGAGTTAAGGAATCTTCAGGTGGGTCAAACCCAGTTACGTGGCGGCGACGGCTGGGCGGACACGCGATAGAAATAGAAGAAGTGGGAGGGTTCAGGCTCTTGCTGAATCACGTCGTAGAGGATTTCAAAATATCGTAGGAAAAGCCCAATTGTTGGGGTGAAGTTGGCTGGGAGCGACATTGATGCTATGAAGCACGGAGCATATGAAGGGAGAAAAGGGAAACCTAATTCCCAAACTGGTGAACATGTATCCATACACATAGAAGAAGTGGGGAACACCCACGTGGTTGTCTTGGGGACGGAGCCAAGGACGTTCGGCGGTTGTGCACACGTCGTAACTCATAAGGTTGTCAAGAGGTTTCTCATGGCAAAACCCACCAGATTCCGAAGAAATTTCACAAGTGGATGACCACTGATCCAAGCTGGATGGTTAGTTGGGCATCGTCCCGGCGGGCAGTGTAACACCCCGATTTTCGGGTGTCACTTTAGTAACCAAAAATAAACCTTACGCGGAAAAACAGGTAAATTTTTTTTCGTTTGATTCCTTTGAATTAAAGCAGTAGAAAATAAAGACATAACCCAACAAATAAACTAACCAATATACGAATATATACACATGAACAACCTCAGCCGCACTCCCACGTCACGCGCACTCGCAGTGACTCCAAAGTAGTATGCCCGTAGGCAAATATATACAGAACCAGCAGTGTGAGTGAGAAAGTTATAATTACAATCCACTAGGAGAAAGTCGGCCTCAAAATGGCCTAAGCAAAAACCCCTACAATCCGACTAACTCACTGTGATCCCTCAATAAGAGAACCACACGAAAAGCCATGCGTCGGGAACCTACCCTGTCCCAAAAGCAAAACGAATCAGAGCTCTACACAAAGTATGACGCCTGCCTAAACCTACCCTCCCATAACTGCTCACATAACCGAGTCCACAGCGAATTGAAGACGGCAAGTTGAAGCTCAGCTCCATGCGTCGTAAAACTCCTTTCGTCAGACGTCCACGCTCGTCAGTCCGGTCCTCCAACTCAAACCTGATTCCCCCCGAGGGAGAGACCATCGAAACCCAGTCCACCGTCGACATCTGGCAGCAGGCCGACCGCCCAAACACAAACATGAAACCAAAGCCAAGGCGCTAGGGTCAACTCACGGAATAGAGTAGATATACACTCAACATGTGATATGGGGTGTAGATATATATGTTGATATATATATAAGCAATCCGAGCATGTTATTGGCTCTAACAATGCTTCAATAAATCAAACAGCACACAATTCCAGTCAGAATGAATGTATGCGTGAAATGCAATCAATATGATTCGGATTGTGACGTGTTCCCGTTCGCCACAAGTGAAGCATTCCCGTTCTTCACTATGGATGAACCATTCCCGTTATTCATCCTTGGTGAACCATTCCCGTTATTCACCGTATGATGAACCATTCCCGTTATTCATCATTAATGCATTGGTGAACCATTCCCGTTATTCACCATGAGATGCACAGGTGAACCACTCCCGTTATTCACCCGATTGATGCAATATGGTTAGCCAAACATCGAATCGTCCTCACCACATAAGTGTTTAGCTCAAACCCAAACTCAGAACAAACCCAAGAGTTAGTGTCGGTCAATACAACACAACTCGGAGTTAGTGTCGGTCAATACAACACAACTCCAACAACCAAAACCCAAGAGTTAGTGTCGGTCAATACAACACAA
Organism: Lotus japonicus; assembly: GCF_012489685.1. Lineage (NCBI taxonomy): Eukaryota > Viridiplantae > Streptophyta > Magnoliopsida > Fabales > Fabaceae > Lotus > Lotus japonicus. The sequence continues at coordinate 42,462,228 of NC_080044.1, forward strand.
CTCGAATAACAAACCCCAAGAGTTAGTGTCGGTCAATACAACACAACTCAAACAACAAGAGTACTAAAGTACTCGGGAGTTTAGTGTCGGTCAATACAACACAAATCCAACAACAAAACCCAAAGTCAAAACCCAGAGTTAGTGTCGGTCAATACAACACAACTCGAATAACAAGAGTACTAGAGTACTCGGTGACTTTCAATCATCACCGTAGCTCACCTCAGTGGCTTTCCCCAAATCCAAAACCCACAACAGAAGTCGACTTTTCCCCGTCTTTCGTAAATATTTTCCCTTCAGTTTTCCTATGCTTAAACGTTAATAAAAATTGTTTCAATTCGAATTAGTCAAGTTATGAGTTTATTTCTCAAAGTCTAAGTTTCCCAAGTCTTTACTTTTCGAAACTCTATTCATTCTAAATTTTTCCAAAAACCCACCAAAAGCAAATCCCGGGGAAAGTCTAAGGATACGAACAAATGGCTAAGTCTCAAACCCCACATTTGGACTTGCCTAGGGTTGTTCATCCAACCCGAAATATCACAAATCACCAGATCAATGAATCCCCACTCCGAAGTCGCGTCAAAAACGCACAATCCAACAATCATCTCAACATCATCAGTTATGTAAAACATCACAACATCAGTTCAGCAACATAATCAACATCAAAGTAAAACATAAGTCGAATTCATCGACGCCTATCATGCAGTCATAGCTAATAGTAAGTTGCCCTAACCTCGAGCTGTTCCAGCCTCGCAATCAAAGGTTCCTTCACTCAAATGCTCTGAAGATCCCAAAGTTCCTTCAACTGAACCTCGGAGAAAAACAAAGCAGAATCCAAACAAAATCGATTAGTTCGATCGCAAAACAACCCATAAACGATAGACAAAGCATTAAAGCTTCAGAATACAACAATCGGATACGAAAAGACAAGTTTTCGAAAACGAAAAACTCCCCCCCCCCATTGATATAGCTCTCGGCCATAAGGGAAAAAGGGCTCCAGCTCTTTTTCTTCGATCAAATCTGTTTACAAGGTAGTTTTAGGGTAAAGCTAAGACAAAGAAACTGTCGGAAAAATTTTCGGACGATCGGATCAAAATACGGCTGTTCAGAGGCGTTTTGGTCCAAAATAAAAGCTCAAAACCTCAAAGTTATCAGTCCGGAAAACAAATTTGACAGCAACAATCCTAACGACATCCGTGACAACAAATCCTAAAGGCACGAAGTCAGATTACGACTTTTCGACAGTAAAGTTTCGAAATGTGCGACAAAAAGGGTTTTGAATCAGTTTTTCAGATCCTTGACAACTCGATCAGAATCGGCGAATACTGACGGAGGTTTTAGGATCTTGGGCATGTAGGGAAGATAACCCAACAGAGAAATCAGGAAAAACGGACAGTTTTACAAAAAGCTCAAAACTTTGAGCACAGAAACGACTAAAGAAACGCAGTAGAAACGATGATCAGAGGTAAGAATCAAGCTAGTTACCTCGATACCTTGAAGTAGGAACGAACTGCGCGAAGATCGGTCGAGTTTTGGCGAAAAATTCTTCTCCTCCTCTCCCCTTGAAACTCGCGGCCTTGAGTGATGAAAATGGAGATATTTTTGAATTTTTGAGCTATTTATAGGCAGGCGAAATCGCGGGAAAATGAAAATTTCGTGATTCCGATTTTTGCAGCACGTTCACCGATGAATTCTAAGAGAGATTCTGGCGTCAGAATTCCAGAACTCAAAACAAATCTCTGACATTTGGGAAAAACGATATCTAAAATCCCAAAAGCGGTGGAAGTTAATCTGTCCCGAAAAACTACTTTTTGCTGTGATGGTCAGACGACAAAACTTCCTTCTGAAGAAAGATTGGAAATGTTGAAACAAATCTGGCTACGCGAACGGAAACTTCGTTAGAAGTCCCGAATAGAAAAAGTCTTCATCCATCGCTCGAATCTAGGGTTTCGAAGCAAAGAAATTAGCGTTGTCGGACTTCCGAAAAGTGAATACTATCGTGCGTACAGTCCAGAGTTCCGAAATGAAATGCTGGTCGAAGGAAAAATAAAGAGAACCTTTAAATTTTCCAAGGATTCGAAATCTCACTTAATACGTTGCTCTAAAAGCGAAATTAGCCAATTCGGGACACGCTCGCCATAAGGCAGGTGTGCAAACGACTCGCACTAATTCCTAACACGACTACGCAACATTCCTCAAGAAATTCCTGAACTTTCTTCTTCATTAATCTTTCTCAAACATCAAACTCCTGTCACGCTTACACTGATTCTAAGCGTGAGTCGGAAATTAACTTGCTCTGAAAATCCAGGTCTTACAATACTCCCCTCCAAAAAGAAATTTTCGTCCTCGAAACTCAGAGTTCTGCAAAAAGTCCGGGGTACAGTTCCTTGATCTTATCTTCCAATTCCCATGTAGCATTTCCCGTGTCATTGTTCCTCATAACCTTTACTTAAGCAAGTTGTTTTCCCCTTAACTGTTTCACTCTTCTATCCCTACTGCTAACTGTCGGCGTCTCAAAAGACAAACCATCATTCAACTTCATGTCGTCTGGCTCGATCACTTGCATCGGATCTCTGCTTGAAATGATACCGGTTGGCACTCCGTGCAGTCGCACAATCTTAGCCACTTGCTTCTTTACTTTCGGTCGTCCGAAATTCTTCTTACACTCGGTGCCTCTCTGTCATTTCAAAGTAAATGCTCAACTTGTCCTCGTGATCTTCATCTACAGTCCAAAACTCCACTTGTCCGTTCGATAACTCGTAGACGAATCATCCCCTTGGAATCCGCTAGTCCATTAAAACACCTCCAACTTCGTAATTATCTTTACACACATCAAGAAATCAAACTTCTACTTAGTCACTATTCGAATTAAAACTCGACTTATGTCCTTATTTCTTGTCCTTCACTAATCTTATCCCCTTCAACATCAATTTATCGACAACTTATAAGATAATCCTCCTCTTAATATCTAACAATCCATTATTATCGTCTTCTTCCTCAAAACTTCCCTCACCCAAACCTATTTACACTTACTGAAATCCCTAACACTTCGCACAAATCGAGACTTATCCTCTAGAAGATTAAATCATAACTATACCTCAAGGGACTTAACTAGCCATTTTATCATCCGATCCTCCAACATTCTGAGATTTAACTGTTATCGTAACCGCTAACACCACTAAATCTCTTAAGTGTACATGAATCTCAGCTCACAAGGTCAACCTTAGCCCTAGGATTCTCATTCAACTTTAGTAAAATTCACTTGTTAACCGTAATATGCATCATCAAAATCCATAACAAAGTTCCATTGATTCTTAAACTCTACGAAACTCGTCCAAATATAACAACCTCAGGTATTCATCTTAATGCTAACATTTCCCTTTCCGTAACTTAATCATCCTCCAATCAATCCAACACTTATTCTCTCGATCCGAACCCGACAAGACTTCATGTCTCACGCGTTTGGAATAAAATCAATTGGCTTAAAATCTAAACCTTCACTAAGTTTGGACCACCAATATCCTTTAACTCTCCAACACTCCTTAAATGAATATTCATTTCTTAAAGCTACAACTCCTTCCCAAAGAAAATCGATTACTTAACATGAACTTTCCTCTCAAATCCGACTAATCCTCGATCAATTCAAATTCATCTTGCACATCCCTCTATCAAAGTCCATGACCAGCTGTGATTCCGAATATCACCCCCTCAATATTAGGTTGATCAGGCCCAATACATCGAAGGTGGAAATTTAGAAAAACCCACTGGAACAGACAATGATTTCTTATCCTCCAGTAGTCACAAATATCCTGATATTACATCCCAAGCCTTAATACGAAGCATCACAATAAACTTCATAAGGTTCCTCCGGTTGTGGCAAAATAAGCACAGGTGGCGTCGTCAAACGTTCCTTCAGTGTCTGAAAACTTGATTCACACGCCTCAGTCCATGCAAAAGGTTGATCCTTCCTCGTCAGTTGAGCCAAAGGTCCAACAATCTTGGCAAATCCCTCAATGAAGCGTCTATAATATCCAGCTAAACCCACAAAACTTCTGATCTCAGTCACTATCTTCGGTTGCTCCCAAGCCAAAACAGTCTCCACTTTCGCTGGATCCACAGTGATGACCCTAGTTTAGTAGTGTTTTTAGGGACATTTTGTAGTTTATTTTGAGTCTTTTTATTGACTCTCATGTAGTGTTTCATGCATTATCATGCATTTTTATCTTTCTTTGAGTTTTTACTTTGTTTTGGTAATTTTATAGTTTTATAGGGACCTTTCTTGCATTTTAAGTAAGTTTAGGACTTGCATATCTTTTCTACTTGAATTGAGGGTCTTTCGTGCTAATAAACTCTTAGAAATCCTAGATATTTTCCTTACTTTGTTCCCAAGCAGCTAGGTCTGAAAACTGATGAAGAAAGAAGGTCAAAAGGCTTGGAAAATTGAAGGGAGGCTTAAAGGGGAGTTAAGAAGAAGGTCAAGAGGCTTTCTAGCATGTAGAGAGCGCTCAGGCGCTCGTGTTGAGCGCCTGAGCGCCAATTGGATCAATGTTTAAATGATGCTAGAAAGGAATTGGCGCCTGAGCGCTCTTGTTGAGCGCCTGAGCGCCAATTACCTCCAGAAGCTGCTTTTCCACTTGGAATTGGCGCTCAGGCGTGCTTAATTGGCGCCTGAGCGCCCAAACTCGACCTGTTTGCCTATAAATAGGCTTTTTGTCATTTCTTTTGGAACCTTTTGTCATTTTATCATATTTTCATAAGTTAGAAGAGAGGGTTTGAGTTCTGGAGCTTGAGGAGCTTTCTCTAAGCCCTATGTTTCAGGTTTCATCTTTATCTTCTTGTATGGATTTCATAGCCATGTTTGGCTAAAACCCCTTTTGCTTTGGGTTCTTTGTAAGACTTATGATGTTTTAATCTTAATTCCTATTTCTATTCATGAATCCTCTGAGTAAACCCTTGAATCCTATATCCATGCTTTATGTTTCAAGTTAGAACATGTGCTAGCTTTATGCTTTTCTATAATAGAACGGAAGTTTGTTATAGATTAGGGACTTGTTGTGGGATTACCTCTTCTATACTTGCTACTAGGAATAGAGGAAGGGTTGGGGTTTGTTCGCTTGAATTGCATGCTTAATGCCTTTAGCAAATGTTTAGGTTATCAAGGAATTGTGCCTATCTTTTGGCTTGAAAGGATTGTCTATGCAAGGCATCGATAGATGATTGATTAGGCTAGAACATCAAGGAGAGACTCAGAGTTTTGTGGACAGAATAGGTTGATTAGAACTGAATTAGTCAAGCAAGAACCCAAGGCATGCTCACCATTGTTCTCACACACTTATATTTCAACTGCTTGTTAATTAGTCACTTAAACAATCAACCTTAAAACTGAATTTTACTCACTTTCCTACCGTGAACTCGAGGCTTAAACTGAATTCGCATACCAATTCCCTGTGGTTCGATAATTTAAAACCCAGAGATATCTGTGCACTTGCAGATTGACCAACAAGTTTTTGGCGCCGTTGCCGGGGAATTGTTTGTGGTTTTTGGTTTAAGTTTTTAGTTTGTGGTTTTATTTTTGTTTTGAACTTGTCTAGAATTGGTGCTACTAATATTTCTCTGTTTAGTATCAAACTTTCAGGCTACTCTCACAAGAGACACCACCGTGGGTGGCCAAATGACGGAGGAGGAGATGCAAGCCCATATCGAGGCAAGAATCCAAGAGGGGATCACCCTCCGATTATGTGAACAAGAAGTTGAGAATGCCAACCGGTCTCTTCGGGAACTCACTTCGGCTACCATGAGTTATGACTATCCCGGGAGCATTGTCTTTCCCGAGGGAGTGGGAAACTTTAAGTTGAGACCGACATTCATCAACTTGGTGAGCCAAAACCAATATGGTGGAGGTACTTTGGAAGATCCACATGCTCACATGGAGAGGTTTATCCGGAATTGCAACACTTACCGTGTGAACAATGTTCCGATGGATGCAATTCGGTTGAGCTTGTTTGCATTTTCTTTGAAGGATGCAGCGGAGGAATGGCTGAATTCACAACCTCAAGGGAGTATCACTACTTGGGAAGACCTAGCAGAAAAATTCACAACAAGGTTCTTCCCAAAAGCTCTTTTGAGGAAGCTGAAAAAAGACATTATGAATTTTGTGCAAACCACTGAGGAAAATCTCTATGAAGCTTGGGAGCGCTTCAAGAAGCTATTGAGGAAATGTCCTCAACACAATCTCACCCAAGCTGAATTGGTTGCAACATTTTATGATGGTCTACAATACTCTTGGAGGTTTGGCCTAGATGCGGCTTCAAATGGGGAGTTCGATGCTCTTCACCCACAAGCGGGGTATGACTTAATAGAAAAGATGGCAGCGAGAGCCATGAACTCTGAAAATGATCGCCAAACCCGAAGGAGTAAGTTTGAAGTGGAAGCTTATGACAAGCTCTTGGCCTCCAACAAGCAACTCACCGAACAAGTGGCGGAGATTCGAATGCATATTAAGGAGACCAAGGCTGTTGGTGCAAGAATGACTTGTGTGGAGTGCAAGTCTTGTGGTGGACCTCATGTTAGTAACTTGTGTACTGTCAATGCTGAGAGCAATGAAGCCAAAGCTATAGCTCAAGGAAGCATAGTTCCATCCTCAAATCATGAACCTCTTGTCCAAACACAAGTTGTTGGAAAGGTGAATTGCAAGAGGAGTTTAGAGGAGCTATTGGAGAGTTGCATCAACCGCATGAACAACAACCATAAGAACCAAGAGGCGGCTATCAAGAACTTGGAGAACCAACTTGGCCAACTAGCCAAGCAAATGGCCGAGATACCTCAAGGTAAGTTTTCTCCCGATTCTTTAATTTTGTCTAAACAAGAGAACTTTGCTGTTGTTACCACTAGGAGTGGGAGAGTGTTACATGAGTCAAAAAAACAAGATGAGGGAGAGAAAAATGAGAAAGTACAGGAAGAATATGAGGGTGCTACGGAGAAGAGAGTGTGTGAACCTGTGAAAGCTAGAGTTGTGAGCACTTCTTCTCCTGAACTTAGTAAGATTCCATTCCCCAAGGCTTTGGTCAAGAAAAATCTGGATAAACAGTTTTCTAAGTTTTTGGAAGTTTTTAAGAAACTCCACATCAATATTCCTTTTTCTGAAGCCTTGGAGCAAATGCATATCTATGCTAAGTTCATGAAGGACATTTTAAATAAGAGGAGGAAGTTGAGTGAGGTTGATGAAACTATCATGATGACCGAGGAGTGTAGTGCCATTTTGCAAAGAAAAATGCCTAAGAAGAGAAGGGATCCCGAGAGTTTTACTATCCCAGTGGAGATTGAGGGGTTGACTGTTGTTGAAGCCTTGTGTGATTTGGGAGCGAGCATCAACTTGATGCCGCTTAGCATGTTTAGAAGGCTGAACTTAGGTGAGGTCACCCCGACCATGCTCTCCTTACAAATGGCGGACCGATCCCTAAAAACACCTTATGGGATCATTGAATATGTGATGGTTAAGGTTGATAAGTATGTGTTCCAGTTGATTTTGTGGTGCTGGACATGGAGGAGGATGCGCAGATTCCTCTCATTCTTGGCCGACCCTTCTTAGCCACTAGCAGGGCGAAGATCGATGTTGATAAGGGTCAGCTCATTCTCAGAGTTGGTGAGGACAAGGTAAGATTTTTGGTTTTCAATCCTAATTTGCAAACTAACATTAATGATGGTTTTGTTTGTGATATGATCAAAAGCTTGTCCAGGTCTTCAAAGGAGACCCCCAAGGTAAGTGAAAAAGATGTTGAGCTAAATAAAGCTCTCATCAAGCTTGTTAGTGAAAACAAGTATGGGGGGTCTAAAGATGAGAATTTCCAAGCTCACATGGCCCGATTCATTCAAGCTAGTCACCTTGTAAAGATGGAAGGGGACTAGTGATGAGCTCAAGATTAAGCTCTTCCCTCACTCCTTGAAGGGGGGAGCAAGGATTTGGTACGATGGTTTAGATGGTACCCTCTCTTGGGAGGAGATGTTCCAAAGGTTTTGTGCAAGGTTCCTACCTTGCACATGTGGAAGAAATATTGATGGTAAGGAATTTCCTTCCTAACACCAAAGGAAGGAGAGTCCACCTAGGACTATAACTTAGGGCTGCTTGGGAGACAACCCAAGTCTTGTTTTCTTTTGCTTGTTTGTTTGTTGCATTTTGCTGGGAATGAGAGCATGGATTTTGGAGTCAGAGGTGTGTCTAAGGCCTCCATGGTAATTGGTAAAAGAAGGTCGACTCTTTCCCTTAGTTTAGCCCATGCATTGTTACATATTTTTCTTTTGTAGTTTTTTTTTTCTTTTGATCATGCATTGTTTTATTAGAGTCGTTTTTGGGTTTTTACTTCCCTATACTCACATGCTTTTAGCTATAGTTTTGTTTCCTTACATGTGCTGTTTTTGAAAATGTTTTTGTGAATACTTGTGTTTTCTTTTGGGGATGAGTGATTGCATGCTTTGGGGAAGAGAGGAGGAGACTTCGGTCTTCCGAGTGTTTCTTAAGGATAGAGTGGGTGTGAGTCCACAAGGGCCCATCTTAGGCCCTTCACCATAAATTTTCTCTGGAGGATCCTGACTCACTTGTACTTCTTGGTTCTGTATTGATTTCACTCTTTGCATGCTTTGTGATACTTGTACAATTCTTGAGACTTGTAGGTTTTTGAGCCTCAGAGTTTGTTGGCTTGAACATTTGTCCTTAGTTGTCCCTTTTGAGCCAATTGAAGATTTCTTTGTTAGCTAAATGATTGGGGTGGATGATAGGTTGGATTTTTGGGGAGTGTTGGTCCTTGCATTGTGTTGGAGCTAGTAATTAAAGTTGGGAATGTCTCTTGCCCCAAATGTAAAAAAAGAAGAAAAATAAAAAGAAAAAAAGACTCCTACTCAAGTTGGAGTTGAAAAAAAAGAAAAAATAGAAGAAAATAAAGTTGAAAAAGGGGTCAAGAGACTTGTGCTTAAAAAGTTTGCTGTTAAAGCTCCGGGGTTACTAATAGGACCACACTCAAGATGCTTGAAGCTTTAGACTTCCTTAGGGACCAGCCACCTTGTACTTCACCAAGCCAACATTTCAACCCTTTGAAAGTCTCTTTGAATTTGTGCATGTTTGATCTTTGTTGCTCTTGAGTGAATGATATCCATAACCTATGAACTGCTTGTGTGCTCAGTGCACTAAATATATATCTCATCCTAGGAATTTTTAGATCTATATGCTTCTCATGATGGACTCTACACTCTCCTTTGTCTAAAAGTTGCATGAAGTGGATTGTTGTGTCTTTCTTTTGGAACCAGCTGTAGTTGCTAAATCCCCTGATTTTGTGTGATGTATTCCTTGTTGGGCACATGTTTTGGGAGCATTTCATGCGCTTGAGGGCAAGCGAGTGTTGTTTACGCTCGAGGGCGAGCTGTCGTTGAGTATAGTGGTGTGATGACCCTAGTTTAGTAGTGTTTTTAGGGACATTTTGTAGTTTATTTTGAGTCTTTCTATTGAGTCTCATGTAGTGTTTCATGCATTATCATGCATTTTTATCTTTCTTTGAGTTTTTACTTTGTTTTGGTAATTTTATAGTTTTATAGGGACCTTTCTTGCATTTTAAGTAAGTTTAGGACTTGCATATCTTTTCTACTTGAATTGAGGGTCTTTTGTGCTAATAAACTCTTGGAAATCCTAGATATTTTCCTTACTTTGTTCCCAAGCAGCTAGGTCTGAAAACTGATGAAGAAAGAAGGTCAAAAGGCTTGGAAAATTGAAGGGAGGCTTAAAGGGGAGTTAAGAAGAAGGTCAAGAGGCTTTCTAGCATGTAGAGAGCGCTCAGGCGCTCGTGTTGAGCGCCTGAGCGCCAATTGGATCAATGTTTACATGATGCTAGAAAGGAATTGGCGCCTGAGCGCTCTTGTTGAGCGCCTGAGCACCAATTACCTCCAGAAGCTGCTTTTTCCACTTGGAATTGGCGCTCAGGCGTGCTTAATTGGCGCCTGAGCGCCCAGACTCGACCTGTTTGCCTATAAATAGGCTTTTTGTCATTTCTTTTGGAAACTTTGTAAGATCAAGTTTTGATCTAGTAGTACAACTCTATGTTTTGATGATTACAAGTTAACCTTTTGATATGAACAGTTGTGGTACTCTAACGTGTTTTTCTGAGTGTGCTATTTACAGGCTCTGACCTCAACTCAATCTCACACAAATCAGAAGCACTGTGTATAAAGAGCGACCCAAGCAACGCTTTCGCATTCACCATGTTCAGTATGAACAGTGGAAAAGCTTCAGAAGTTCTGAAGTTATACAAACTCTGATGTGGACTCAGTCACTAGAAGTTCTGAAGATCCAGAAAGTCTGATAACCAAGAAACACTGAAGGCTCAGATATTCTGATGGTGTAGAAGACTCTGAAGATCCAGAAGCTAATTAGTGAAATTCTGATGTCCAGAAGCAAGATACTTTGAAGACCATGTACTTCCCTCTGAGTTCAGAATCAGAAGAGACAATGGTCAGAGGATCTGGGCTTTCCCTCTGACTCTGATCAACCGGCTTCACAAGTTCCAACATGAAGCTTTCTCCTGATCAGAAGTCTCCTAGGTTTAAAGGTCAAGTCGCTATCCAAGTACAAAAGCAACTGTACCTTCCTGACGACCTACCTAACAGTCTCAGACACAGCAGAAGCTGGATTTTCCAGAACTGCCCTCCAACGGTAGCATTTCCCATGCAACGCTCAACCCTAATCCTTGGAGTATATAAAGAGGCTGAAGACTGAAAGAAGCGGCTAGAAGCAATCACATACGCGCAAGACAAATTCAAATTCTTCTAAGCTTTCTTTCATCTGAAATTCATTGAGTTTACTATTAGCTTTTTAGAAGCAAATCTCTTGTAAACAATTCTTTGATAAACAGTTTGTTTAGTTCCTTTAGGAGATCAAGGTTGATCGGATCCTAGAGAAGACTAAGAGAGTGAATCTTAGTGTGAGCTAAGTCAGTGTAATTGTTAGTCACTTGTAGGTTTCAAGTGCAGTTGTAACTCTTACCTGATTAGTGGATTGCCTTCATTCTAAGAAGGAAGAAATCACCTAAACGGGTGGACTGGAGTAGCTTGAGTGATTTATCAAGTGAACCAGGATAAAATCCTTGTGTGCTTTTCTATCTCTTATCTTTAGCACTTAAGTTCTCGAAAGATTTGTCAAAATCTTTAAGGTGGAAGCTTTATCTTGAAAACGTTATTCAAACCCCCCCCTTTCTACCGTTTTTCATACCTTCAATTGGTATCAGAGCGCAAGTTCTGATTACCACACCTAACAGTGTTCAGTGATCCGGGCCGGTGTGAAAAACAATGGCTGCCACCACCAGTGAAACTCAAAGAGATGGTTACAATGCAAAGCCTCCTATGTTCGACGGTCAAAGGTTCGAATATTGGAAAGATAGACTGGAAAGTTTCTTTCTGGGTTTCGATGCAGATCTCTGGGATATTATTGTGGATGGCTACGAGTGTCCAGTTGATACAGATGGCAAGAAGATCCCAAGGTCAGAGATGACTGCAGATCAAAAGAAGCTGTACTCACAACATCACAAAGCAAGAGCAATTCTTCTAAGTGCTATTTCCTATGAAGAGTACCAGAAGATTACAGATCGTGAGTTTGCGAAAGGCATTTTCGAATCTCTGAAGATGTCTCATGAAGGAAACAAGAAAGTCAAAGAATCAAAGGCATTGTCTTTGATCCAAAAGTATGAAGTCTTCATCATGGAGCCAAATGAGTCCATTGAAGAAATGTTCTCCAGATTTCAGTTGCTTGTAGCTGGCATACGACCTCTCAACAAGAGCTACACAACAAAAGATCATGTCATAAGGGTCATCAGGTGTCTTCCTGAAAGTTGGATGCCTTTAGTGACTTCAATAGAGCTCACGAGAGATGTTGAGAATATGAGTTTAGAAGAACTCATCAGCATTTTGAAATGCCATGAGCTGAAGCGCTCAGAGATGCAAGATCTGAGGAAAAAGTCCATAGCCTTGAAATCTAAATCTGAAAAGGCTAAGGCTGAGAAGTCAAAAGCTCTTCAAGCTGAAGAAGAGGAATCTGAAGAAGCATCAGAGGATTCTGATGAAGATGAGCTGACTCTGATCTCCAAGAGACTCAATCGCATCTGGAAGCACAGGCAGAGCAAATACAAAGGCTCTGGAAAGGCAAAAGGAAAGTCTGAATCCTCAGGTCAGAAGAAGTCCTCACTTAAGGAAGTCACATGCTTTGAGTGCAAAGAATCAGGGCACTACAAAAGTGACTGTCCAAAGTTGAAGAAGGACAAGAAGCCAAAGAAGCACTTCAAGACAAAGAAGAGTCTGATGGTAACATTTGATGAATCAGAGTCAGAGGATGTTGACTCTGATGGTGAAGTCCAAGGACTCATGGCTATTGTCAAAGACAAAGAAGCAGAGTCAAAGGGAGCTGTTGACTCTGACTCAGAATCCGAAGGAGATCCTAACTCAGACGATGAAAATGAGGTATTCGCTTCTTTCTCTACCTCTGAACTGAAACATGCATTGTCTGATATCATGGATAAGTATAACTCCTTATTGTCTAAGCATAAGAAGCTGAAAAAGGACTTATCTGCTGTTTCCAAGACTCCTTCTGAACATGAGAAAATTATTTCTGATTTGAAAAATGATAATCATGCTTTGATCAATTCTAACTCTGTGCTTAAGAACCAGATTGCTAAGTTAGAAGAAATTGTTGCTTGTGATGCCTCTGATTGCTAAGTATGAAAAGTCTTTTCAAAGATTCCTAGCTAAAAGCGTGGATAGAAGCTTAATGGCTTCAATGATCTATGGCGTAAGCAGAAATGGAATGCATGGCATTGGCTATTCTAAACCAATTAGAAATGAGCCCTCTGTGTCTAAAGCTAAATCCTTGTATGAATGCTTTGTTCCCGCTGGTACCATGTTGCCTGATCCTTTACCTGCTAAAGTTGCTAAAAACCCTCTTAAAAAGGGATCCTTCTCTATGTCTAAATATCATGCAAATATTCCTTTAAAATATCATGTTGAGACACCCAAGGTGATCAGAACCTCTGGGGTAACTAACAAGAAAGGACCCGGAAAGTGGGTACCTAAGGACAAGATTATCTATGTTGCAGATATCCTTGATAGCTCCACTGAAACACCAATCATGGTATCTGGACAGTGGATGCTCGCGTCACATGACGGGAGAAAGACGTATGTTCCAAGAGCTGAAACTTAAGCCTGGAGGCGAAGTTGGCTTTGGAGGAAATGAAAAGGGTAAAATTGTTGGTACTGGTACTATTTGTGTAGATAATAGTCCATGCATTGATAATGTGTTATTGGTAGACGGCTTAACACATAACTTATTGTCTATAAGTCAATTAGCTGACAAGGGTTATGATGTTATATTCAATCAAAAGTCCTGCCGGGCTGTAAGTCAAATCGATGGCTCTGTTCTGTTTAACAGCAAGAGGAAGAACAACATTTATAAGATCAGATTATCTGAGTTGGAGGCTCAGAATGTGAAGTGCCTTCTGTCTGTGAATGAAGAGCAGTGGGTATGGCATAGACGGTTAGGGCATGCCAGTATGAGAAAGATTTCTCAGCTGAGCAAGCTAAACCTTGTCAGGGGCTTACCCAATCTGAAGTTCGCTTCAGACGCTCTTTGTGAAGCATGTCAGAAAGGCAAATTCACAAAAGTCCCTTTCAAGGCAAAGAATGTTGTCTCAACCTCAAGGCCGTTGGAACTTCTGCATATCGACCTTTTTGGACCAGTGAAAACTGAGTCTATAGGTGGCAAGAGATATGGGATGGTTATCGTTGATGACTATAGCCGCTGGACATGGGTAAAGTTTCTAACCCGCAAGGATGAGTCTCATGCTGTGTTCTCTACCTTCATTGCCCAAGTGCAAAACGAGAAGGCTTGTTGGATTGTGCGTGTCAGAAGTGACCATGGTGGAGAGTTTGAGAATGACAAGTTTGAGAGTCTGTTTGATTCCTATGGAATTGCACATGATTTCTCTTGTCCCAGAACTCCTCAACAAAATGGTGTTGTTGAGAGGAAGAACAGAACTCTTCAGGAGATGGCTAGAACCATGCTCCAAGAAACTGGCATGGCTAAGCACTTTTGGGCAGAGGCAGTAAATACAGCATGTTACATTCAGAACAGAATCTCTGTGAGACCAATTCTGAATAAGACTCCCTATGAATTGTGGAAGAACATAAAACCCAACATTTCTTATTTTCATCCTTTTGGCTGTGTTTGTAATGTTCTCAATACTAAGGATAGATTGCATAAATTTGATGCTAAGTCTTCTAAGTGTCTATTACTTGGTTATTCTGAGAGATCTAAAGGTTTTAGATTTTATAATACTGATGCTAAGACTATTGAAGAATCTATTCATGTTAGATTTGACGATAAGCTTGACTCTGACCAGTCAAAGCTAGTTGAGAAGTTTGCAGATTTAAGCATTAATGTATCTGACAAAGGCAAAGCTCCAGAGGAAGCTGAGCCAGAGGAAGATGAACCAGAGGAAGAAGCTGGTCCCTCTGATTCACAAACTCTGAAGAAGAGCAGAATCACTGCAGCTCACCCTAAGGAATTGATTCTGGGCAACAAAGACGAACCAGTCAGAACCAGATCAGCCTTCAGACCCTCTGAAGAGACCTTGCTCAGTCTGAAAGGATTGGTGTCCTTAATTGAACCCAAGTCCATAGATGAAGCTCTTCAGGACAAGGATTGGATTCTGGCTATGGAAGAAGAATTGAATCAATTCTCCAAGAACGATGTTTGGAGCTTAGTGAAGAAGCCTGAGAGTGTCCATGTAATTGGAACAAAATGGGTATTCAGAAACAAGCTGAATGAGAAAGGAGATGTAGTCAGAAACAAGGCAAGGCTAGTTGCTCAAGGCTACAGCCAGCAGGAAGGAATAGACTACACTGAAACATTTGCTCCAGTAGCAAGACTGGAGGCAATCAGACTGTTGATCTCTTTCTCAGTGAATCACAACATAGTTCTACATCAGATGGACGTGAAGAGTGCCTTCCTAAATGGTTATATTTCAGAGGAAGTCTATGTTCATCAACCCCCAGGTTTTGAAGATGAGAAGAAGCCAGACCATGTGTTCAAATTGAAGAAGTCACTCTATGGTCTGAAGCAAGCTCCCAGAGCAAGGTATGAGAGACTCAGCTCATTCCTTCCGGAGAATGAGTTTGTAAAGGGTAAAGTAGATACAACTCTTTTTTGCAAGACTTATAAAGATGATATCTTAATTGTGCAAATTTATGTTGATGATATTATATTTGGTTCTGCTAATCAATTTCTATGCAAAGAATTTTCTGAGATGATGCAGGCTGAATTTGAGATGAGTATGATGGGAGAATTAAAGTACTTTCTGGGAATACAAGTTGATCAAACACCAGAAGGAACATATATCCATCAGAGCAAGTACACTAAAGAACTTCTGAAGAAGTTCAATATGTTGGAATCTACAGTGGCCAAGACTCCAATGCATCCTACATGCATTCTGGAGAAAGAAGATAAAAGTGGTAAAGTATGTCAGAAGCTCTATCGTGGCATGATAGGTTCACTTCTATACTTAACTGCATCTAGGCCAGACATACTATTTAGTGTTCATTTATGTGCTCGTTTCCTATCAGATCCAAGGGAAACCCACTTAACTGCTGTTAAGAGGATCCTAAGGTATCTGAAAGGCACCACTAACCTTGGCTTGATGTATAAGAAAACATCAGAGTATAAGCTTTCAGGTTATTGTGATGCTGATTATGCTGGAGATAGAACAGAGAGAAAAAGTACTTCTGGAAATTGTCAATTTCTGGGAAGCAATCTAGTCTCATGGGCAACCAAGAGGCAATCAACCATTGCACTATCAACTGCAGAGGCAGAATATATCTCAGCAGCAATATGCAGCACTCAGATGCTCTGGATGAAACATCAGCTGGAGGATTATCAGATCCTTGAGAGCAATATCCCAATCTATTGTGATAACACTGCTGCAATCTCATTGAGTAGGAATCCTATCTTGCATTCAAGGGCAAAGCACATTGAGGTAAAGTATCACTTTATTAGAGATTATGTACAGAAGGGCGTACTTCTTCTGAAGTTTGTTGATACTGACCATCAATGGGCAGATATCTTTACAAAGCCCTTAGCAGAGGATAGATTTAATTCTATTCTGAAAAATATGAACATGGACTTTTGTCCAGAGTGAAGATGGATCAGAACCTCTGACTATGATACTTCTTGATCAGAAGATGTCTAGTCCAGAAGGTAACTCAATCAGAGTGTGTGTACCCATTGGTACTGACTCTGAAGCTGAGACAGCAACACGTGTGTCAGTATTTCTGATGCATAGTTCCTTGTGCCCGTGTGACAGTCTGTCATGTTGCGTGTAGATGTGCTTCTCTCCTGTGTGTGATATGTGTATTTACTGTTACTATCTATCTTTAATTTTCAACCGTTGATTTTAAATTGCTTTTTGAATCAACAACGGTTATTTGTCAAAACCCACTATACACACACGATCTCCTTCACTTTCGGTTTTACTCTCTCTCTCTTCTGCTATTTCAAAACCGCTTACCCTCGATTTCTCTCTCGATCTCTCTTCATCTTTCAACCTTCATCTTCTACCTAAACCTTCAACCGCTACAAAAATGGGGTCCTGAGAATCCGAATGGTGAGTCAAACCAGAAGAGCTACTGCAGATGCAACCCAGCTCCCTCATATGGTAGTTGGTCTAGCAACAGGTCAAAGGGGTCCTGAGAATCCGAATCAAGATCAAGGTCAAGCTCAAGAGCAGATTATTCCGATTGCAGAACGGGGCTGTGCCGTTCACTGCGTATATGCTCCTGAGGAACTTCAAGTACTGGCAGAATGGAGATTCGACCTCGACAACCTTGCTACAAATGGGTATGATCTTCGTCCTGAAGTCCAAGTTCAAGGTTGGGGAAATTACTTCAACAGGCTTCGAGGACCGGTGTATGACAAACTGATCAAGGAATTCTGGAAGCACGCCGACTGCGATGATACTCAGGTGGTATCTCACATTCTTGGAAGGAAGATCATCATTACAGAGAAGTCTTTCGTGAATCTGCTGGGTGCAGAAACTACTCTTGGGTATCGTTTCCAACTCACTGAATCGAAGCTGAAACCCAAGACGAAGGATGAGACCAACAAGGCCCTGTACACCAATTACAAACCGGGCAAGACTAATTACAAAGTGATGGACCTTCATCCCAAGCTCAGGATCTGGCACAAGATTTTGCTCCACTGCATAAACCAGAGACCAAAGGGCAGTTCCCCAGACTACATCAACTTCAACCAGAAGGCGATGTTGTTCTTCATCCAAGACAAGAAGAAGATCTGCCTTCCCTACTTCCTGTTCTCCTACTTGAAGGAGTGTATCCGGAAGTCTCGGACCACTGCCTCCATCAAGTCAGCAATCAAGTATATTCCCTTTGGGAGACTGTTGTCTGATCTCGATGAATTCTTCAGCAGACTGCCACCAGCTCCAGAGTTTCCTTCTCCTATCAAGAAGAAAGTTCAGAGGAAGATGATCCTAGAAGAATCTTCTGAGGAGATATCCTGGCCCTAGACCTGAACGTCTAGTTGACCCCGATGAACCCATCTTGGCCAATCCTTTACATGAGGCAGACCCTTTGGCTCAACAAGCTCACCCTGCCCCTGACCAACAAGAGCCTGTTCAACCAGAACCTGAACCAGAACAATCTGTGTCTAACCAATCCTCAGTTAGATCACCCCATCCTCTGGTTGAAACTTCAGAACCTCACCTTGGAACCTCTGAACCAAATGCTCAAATGTTTAACATTGGCTCTCCACAAGGTGCCTCTGAAGCTCACAGCAGCAATCACCCAGCCTCTCCTGAAACCAACCTCTCTATAATTCCTTACACTCACCTCCGACCCACATCTCTCTCTGAGTGCATCAATATTTTCTATCATGAAGCCTCATTGATGCTACGCAATGTGCAAGGTCATACTGAACGATATTTGCTATCATCAATATTTTCTATCATCAATATTTGCTCAAGCTGAACAAGCCAGATTAGAGACAGAACGACTTGAAGCTGAGGCTGAAGCTCTTAGATGCCAAGCACTTGCACCCGTAGTTTTTACTCCTGCTGCTTCTGCTTCCACTCCAGCTCCTCACGCTGCTCAGAATGTTCCTTCTAGTTCTACACAGCCAAACTCGTCCAGACTCGACATTGTGGAACAACGTCTTGACGCTCATGAGTCTCTGCTGATTGAAAGGAAGCAAATGATGATGGAACTTCTGCGTCGATCTGATAAACCGTAGCTTTAGGATCTCTTCGTTTTGATTTCTTTTCCTTTATCTATGTTTTATTTCGTTAACCTCTGGCTCTTTCTTGTTAATCTTTACTTTGTTCGTTTGTGATTATCTATGCATATATATATATATATATCTGACATTATGTTTGCAAATTTTTTTTATTCATCATAACCGCTTTTACATCATACATTTTCTTTCTTTTTCCTAAAATCCTAGAATGGAGGATCCCTCCTCATTCTTCTGCACTCCTGGCGCTGCTCTGACCTCTCCTTCTCCAGACGCTCCAGTGCATACTGGATGTTGTTGAGCCTGTCTTTTAGCTCATCCCTCTCCAGAATCTCTTCTGCAGTCTTGAGCTTCTTTTCCAAAATCTCTTTTTCTTCCAGCAGCTTTAGTTCAAGCTGGCTGAGTTCTTGCACCTCCTCCACGAAGGCAAGAAATTCCCTCAAGTCTCTCTTCAACTCTGGACGCAGGTCTTCTTCCAGCAGTGTGTTTGTCAGCTCTGAGATGGTCTTTGTACCCTCTGGATGCCTAATGTTAAGGAACAAGTCCTCCTCAAAGGCCTTCTTTCTCAGCTCTTCTAGTGCTACGATGTATGATGCCATTTTTTTTTACTGACAATTTCTCGAGTTGTGAAGCTTACCTCTCTCTCCAACGCTTTATATAGGCTTCACTTTCTCTCTGAAAGTTAATGCTCCTACAGTTTCTCGAGGTTAAGTTCTTGGTAACTGACCCTCCTCTTTACTCCCTTGGCCGGTGGTAAACGTTCTTATCTTGCATTAACTCTTCTATTTATTTCGCCTAACTCTGATTCATGCATCGTTTTCATTTACTTTAAACTTAGACCTTCTCTAAGGGGGAGTACCTTGTACTTCAAGCTAAGTTTTTCACACCCCAAGCTTTTTGCTTATGACAAAAAGGGGGAGTAAACCCAGTTTTTGATGTGTAAGATGTGTTAGTGTGACTTATTTTTCTTTTGCAGAATTTAAGAGTTCAACCTTTATGACCATAGATGTGTCACTGGGCAAATACAAGGAATACATTTCACTTCTTCTGAAGTGATTCTAATTTGACTCTGATACCCAAGACTCTGATACCTTGTCCGTGACTCTGATTACTTATGCGCTCTGATTACTCTATTTTCATCTATGTCATAAGTTTTTCACTCTGAACTCTTATATCATTTAGCTCAGAATCTAGACTTTACTAATGTTTTCATCAAGTATTAGATTCAGGGGGAGCTAAGCTCAGAATCAAGCAGTGACTTGAATTCAGAATGAGCAAGATAAACTATTCACATCAGGATAAGTCTTATTCTATATCTCTAAACTCTGAGTGAATTCAGTTTAATGTTTAAGAATTGTTCATCAAAAATCTTAGTTTTGTCATCATCAAAAAGGGGGAGATTGTAAGATCAAGTTTTGATCTAGTAGTACAACTCTATGTTTTGATGATTACAAGTTAACCTTTTGATATGAACAATTGTGGTACTCTAACGTGTTTTTCTGAGTGTGCTATTTACAGGCTCTGACCTCAACTCAATCTCACACAAATCAGAAGCACTGTGTATAAAGAGCGACCCAAGCAACGCTTTCGCATTCACCATGTTCAGTATGAACAGTGGAAAAGCTTCAGAAGTTCTGAAGTTATACAAACTCTGATGTGGACTCAGTCACTAGAAGTTCTGAAGATCCAGAAAGTCTGATAACCAAGAAACACTGAAGGCTCAGATATTCTGATGGTGTAGAAGACTCTGAAGATCCAGAAGCTAATTAGTGAAATTCTGATGTCCAGAAGCAAGATACTCTGAAGACCATGTACTTCCCTCTGAGTTCAGAATCAGAAGAAACAATGGTCAGAGGATCTGGGCTTTCCCTCTGACTCTGATCAACCGGCTTCACAAGTTCCAACATGAAGCTTTCTCCTGATCAGAAGTCTCCTAGGTTTAAAGGTCAAGTCGCTATCCAAGTACAAAAGCAACTGTACCTTCCTGACGACCTACCTAACAGTCTCAGACACAGCAGAAGCTGGATTTTCCAGAACTGCCCTCCAACGGTAGCATTTCCCATGCAACGCTCAACCCTAATCCTTGGAGTATATAAAGAGGCTGAAGACTGAAAGAAGCGGCTAGAAGCATTCACATACGCGCAAGACAAATTCAAATTCTTCTAAGCTTTCTTTCATCTGAAATTCATTGAGTTTACTATTAGCTTTTTAGAAGCAAATCTCTTGTAAACAATTCTTTGATAAACATTTTGTTTAGTTCCTTTAGGAGATCAAGGTTGATCGGATCCTAGAGAAGACTAAGAGAGTGAATCTTAGTGTGAGCTAAGTCAGTGTAATTGTTAGTCACTTGTAGGTTTCAAGTGCAGTTGTAACTCTTACCTGATTAGTCGATTGCCTTCATTCTAAGAAGGAAGAAATCACCTTAACGGGTGGACTGGAGTAGCTTGAGTGATTTATCAAGTGAACCAGGATAAAATCCTTGTGTGCTTTTCTATCTCTTATCTTTAGCACTTAAGTTCTCGAAAGATTTGTCAAAATCTTTAAGGTGGAAGCTTTATCTTGAAAACGTTATTCAAACCCCCCCCTTTCTACCGTTTTTCATACCTTCAAACTTTTGTCATTTTATCATATTTTTATAAGTTAGAAGAGAGGGTTTGAGTTCTGGAGCTTGAGGAGCTTTCTCTAAGCCCTATGTTTCAGGTTTCATCTTTATCTTCTTGTATGGATTTCATAGCCATGTTTGGCTAAAACCCCTTTTGCTTTGGGTTCTTTGTAAGACTTATGATGTTTTAATCTTAATTCCTATTTCTATTCATGAATCCTCTGAGTAAACCCTTGAATCCCAAATCCATGCTTTATGTTTCAAGTTAGAACATGTGCTAGCTTTATGCTTTTCTATAATAGAACGGAAGTTTGTTATAGATTAGGGACTTGTTGTGGGATTACCTCTTCTATACTTGCTACTAGGAATAGAGGAAGGGTTGGGGTTTGTTGGCCTGAATTGCATGCTTAATGCCTTTAGCAAATGTTTAGGTTATCAAGGAATTGTGCCTATCTTTTGGCTTGAGAGGATTGTCTATGCGAGGCATCGATAGATGATTGATTAGGCTAGAACATCAAGGAGAGACTCAGAGTTTTGTGGATAGAATAGGTTGATTAGAACTGAATTAGTCAAGCAAGAACCCAAGGCATGCTCACCATTGTTCTCACACACTTATATTTCAACTGCTTGTTAATTAGTCACTTAAACAATCAACCTTAAAACTGAATTTTACTCGCTTTCCTACCGTGAACTCGAGGCTTAAACTGAATTCACATACCAATTCCCTGTGGTTCGATAATTTAAAACCCGGAGATATTTGTGCACTTGCAGATTGACCAACACACAGCTATGCCCTCCTTCGAGATAGCATGGCCTAAGAAATTGACTTCCTCCAGCCAGAATTCACCCTTGGAAGGGTTCACATATAGCTTTTTCTCTCTCAACACTTGTAAAACTTGGCGCAAATGTCCTTCATGTTCCTTCGCGTCCTTCGAATAGATCAGTATGTCATCAATAAACACCACCACGAACCGATCTAAGAGCTCATGAAAGATGCGGTTCATGTAATCCATGAAAACAGCAGGTACATTCGTCACTCCAAACGGCACCACTAAGTACTCGTAGTGTCCTTAACGTGTTTTGATTGCAGTCTTCGGTATATCCTCAGCCTTCACTCTGATCTGATGGTAGCCTGACTTCAAGTCTATCTTGGAAAATATGGCAGCCCCTCGTAATTGATCCATCAAATCATCTATCCTCGGCAACGGGTATCGGTTCTTGATCGTCGCCTTGTTCAGTTGTCGATAATCCACACACAATCTCGACCTTCCGTCTTTCTTCTTAACTAAAAGCACTGGCGCTCCCCACGGTGAAACTGTAAGGCCCAAGTTTTTAAACTTATGCCAAGTAAATAGAATCTTATTCACGATTAGGGTTGATGTATCGTGAAGGGAAACCTGAACTAGAGTTACCAAATGAAATAAATTTATGAAGGAGAAAGTTCAGGAAAAGTCTAAGGACTGTACCAAAGTCGATAAAAGTTATAGCACGATCGTTACACGCTTAAACCTAGGTCAGAAACCCTAGTATATAGCTAGTTTTCACTTATAGGCACGATGAAAGTTAATTCCAAAAAAATCTTCAGAGAAATGTTAGAACTTCTCTTTTTCCATATATCACAATCGTTTCGAGGCGAAACTCTAGGATCTACGAACGTCCGATTCCAATCATCGGAAGTTTGCCGAAACCGAAACCCTGGTATTTCAAAACCCTAGAATCACCCGACAATGAAGACTTTTTCTATTCGGAACATCAAATGAAGATTCCACACGCGTACACCCATTTCTCTTGATGATTTCAATCTTTCTTCAGAAGGAAGTTTTCTATTCCGACATTCAATGCAAAACGCAACTTATCGGGTAAAATAGTTTTACACCGATTTTGCATTAGTTACCAAAAATACAAGGAGACCTCATTTTAGCTTTCGCCAAAACCTATCTTAGAATTCACGGAGAATGACGCCGGAAAAATCAGATTCGCGAAACTTTCATTTTACCGCGTTTTGCCAACCTCTATATATAGCAAGAAAAGGAGAAAAAATGGCAAAACTTCACCATTTTCTCTCCCAAATCCGCGAGCTCCATTGAAGAGGAAGGAAGAAGAGCTTTTGTTCATTTATTGCTTGATCGTCGATTAAACAGTTGCTACTTCAAGGTGCCGAGGTATAGTCGCTAATCCTTACCTCTGATCGCTTTTTCCATAGCTTTTCTCTATGTCTTTCTGTGCTCATAGTTTTGAGGTTTTTGCAAAACTATCCTGAATACTTCATTTTTGATCCTAAACATCTTCCCTACATTCTTCTGAGTATGTTTAGCTAATAATACTCCGCCGATTCTCGAAAAACTACCGTCGAGTTTCAATTCTGGTGAAAATACCCATTTTGGGGCAAAGCTTCGTCCTTTGGGCTGAAAACTATCGCCTTAGCTTAGTGCTAGTAGGATTAGTTGTCATAAACGTCGTTGGTGACGTCCCCATCCAATTTGTTTTTAGAAATTTCAGTTTTGAATTTCTGAGCTAAAAATCATGACCAAAATACCCCTGCGACAGTTTTTGATCCGATAATTTTTCCGAGTTTAGAATACCCTTAGTTACGGCTAATGATAGCATAGGAACCAAGTTTGATCGAAGAAAAATCGAACCCCACAATTACCAATAGTGGCCGAGCACTCTAAGGGGGGAGGGGGAAAATTCCTTTTTCGAAAACTTGTCCTTTCGCGCTAGATTATCGTATCTCGGAGTATGTACTACTTCTTGTAACCTTAGTAAGTATTGATAGCTTAGTTTCCGATAGATTCTGATAGTATTTCTGTGGTTTTGCTCTAAAGGTGATTTTGAGGATTTCCCTGAGGAACAAGGCTTCGCTTGTGAAGAGGAGTTAGAAGATCACCCTGGAGAATCTGCAGGTGAGGGGTACTCACTGAATCTCTAGTTAATTCTTAGGGTCGATGCTTTCGACATTGTTTACTGTTTATGCACTTGTTTGTGTTTGATTGGAAAAATGTTTTCTGAGGCTTCGGCTGACAATGTAGATGATTCATCTACTGAATGTTTTTGGAGAGTGAATTACATGCTATGTGCTATGTGGGTAATTTAGGATGTGTGATGCATGCTTTATATGCTAAGTGCTACGTGGTTATTGCATAATATGTTGATATATGACATGTTGGTTGATTGTGCTGAGTTAATTATGTTTTTGCAATGAAATCTGAGATTCTGAGTAGTGAGAATAGCGGGCAGGTCATGCCGATTTTTTTATGAGATTTTGAGGAAGTTTGACAGGACGAACGGAGTTCGGGCCTTGTTATTAATTTAGTGGATCGAGACATTCTCTGGGAATTACTTGGGATTATAAGATCTTTGAAGACTCATAGGAAATACGATAAGACTAAAAGGAAACTATTTTTACAAGGAAAATTCATAAGATATTAAACAACCTCTAAATCTTCAAATAATGATAACAAACTCGAAAGGAAGCTTAGGATGCAAATCTTAAATTTTGGAAAACGAGAAGTGTCGTCGGATCCAAGTGTTGAGGAAGTCGAGAAGTATTGAGTATGTTGATGCTCTTGTGCTGTTGGAGCAGCTGTATTGTTGGGCTATCCGGGGGATAAGTCCGGGAAATTGATAGTTTCCGAGTATGTTGATACTC
The DNA here is from genome assembly GCF_012489685.1 of Lotus japonicus. Lineage (NCBI taxonomy): Eukaryota > Viridiplantae > Streptophyta > Magnoliopsida > Fabales > Fabaceae > Lotus > Lotus japonicus. Next base: position 42,486,798 of record NC_080044.1, read on the forward strand.
TTGCTCGTTGAGCAGTTTTGACCATCGGATTGAGATGAGTCGGATGATTTGGAGATCATCATGAGTTATGTGTTGTTGTGAAGATGTGTCTTTTGTCGCAGAATCGATTGTTACCTTAGGGTAAGCTTTTAGAGACTTTAATTTAGCTAGAACACGTGGCGACGTGTCGAGTGAGATTCGGAGACGTTGTTTGACTAATCATCCTGCATTCATGCAACATTAATGAGGTATTAACACAGGACGTACTCTGGACCTCGTCGGTTTCCAAAATGGTCATAAGACCCGGAATGCCGTGTAAGAGCGTTTGTAGACGACTCTTGTAGCAGACCGAAATGGCAGACCTTCGGGTTTACTGCTGATCTGACTACCGTTGTTGTTGGAGTAAGAGGCACGCGGGCCGAAATGGTCCCACTGTGGCTGGTGTTAGGGCTGATCCGTTTGATGTCCATCCCTTTCCGGAATGCATGTGGTTAACTGGGTTAACCGTCATTTGCATATCATGCAACATGCATACTGACTTAGTTGTTGAGTGTGATTGATAATTGTTAATCCTACGTGATGCATGTTATTTGTTATTATTGTTGTTTATAATCATTGTGGAGTATGCAACCCTATGATGTTATCTCTAGTTATAAGCCTAAGGGGCTATTCTCTTATCTGTACCTATTGGGTATAATATTTACATAATTCTTTGGAGTTGACCCTCGCGTCTTCTGTGTGTGTTTTGGCGGACAACGCCTTTTGTCAGATGTCCATTGCGGACTGGTTCACAATGGTCCACCCTTCGGGGGGGATTAGATACGAGATGATTGACTAGGACGACCCCGGTTCGTGGGTGGTAGACCCCGCTAGCCATCGAGCGACGTACTCGGGGCGGATTATGGAGGACCATGTAGATAGGGTAGGAGTCTTGACGTCAGGAGTGCTGCGGAGATGCACTGTCAGTTTCAACTTGCCACCAGGTGTGCATTGCGGACCAGGAGCAGGAGGACCACCACCACCACCGTCGTCTTCGGATGATGAGGATCCCTCAGAGGAGGAGCCAGTGGGAGTGCCTTCAGCAGAGTCCAGTTCACCCACCGTTGCTGTTACAGATGATCATGGGTCGGGCCCTAAGCCCGTGAGTCCAGCACCGGAGCGTATTGCCGTGGCGAGAGGGGGACGGGTAGTGTACATAGACTTGGTCGTTCTGGATTCGGATTCAGACGACGATCATGCTAGCATGTAGGTTTTAGTGCTGGTATGAGCTCCTCGAGATAGGATTAGTGTAGGAAAAGAGTCTTAGCTCTGACTGTCATTTGTTTCCTTTGGGACAGGGTAGTTTCCCACCGATAGCTTTTTGTGTGGTTTCTTTACGGGAATCACAGAGAGTTGGTTGGACTTAGGAGGTCTTATTTTCAGGCCATTGGGTCAGCTTATTCTCAGTTTTGAGGGATGGTGTTGCGGACACTTCACCTTTATATTTGGTTTGTACATATTGCCTACGGGCGTTACATCTTTCTCTTTTCCGTCACTGGAGGTTACTCGTGACGAGGTTGCTACTTACAGCGGGGGGCTGTTGTATATATTGTATATTAGTTCTGTTGATTTCGCATTTGGGTTTTATTTAATTCAGTCTTGTCTTTATTATTATCGGAAAAAAAAATATTCACGTTTTTCCGCATTAAGTTTATTTTTGGTTACTAAAGTGACGCCACCGAAATCGGGGTGTTACAGAAACACTTGGTCGAATGAATCCTTTTGCCGAAAGATCCTCCAACGAATCCGATTCCAAACTAAACGCCCTAAAATCCTACGTATCGTACCCATAAGGAATTTCCCTGAGGTCTTAGCTTCCTTATCAACGCATTGGTAACACAACTTCCTAGCTCAGCGTGCTATTCTAAACCTCTTGTAACTTCTATAGTTAAATCACGAGCAACTTCGAATAAGGTCCTACATCGTTCCCACGTTCTTCCTCGTTCAACTCCTCAACTCTTGCCCCTTCCTTGGTATAAATCCTTTCCTCTGTAGCAAGTTGTTTTCCTTTCCCAACATTCCCTGATGATTCGCCCTTGGGTGCCTTACAATCTCTGGAGAAATGTCCCGGTTGGTTGCAATTGAAGCATAGACTTTCCTTGATCTTGCACCTACTGGCATAGTGCCCGCTTTCCCCACAGTTGAAGCATAGAGATCCCCCGTCTGGACACTTGTTACTGTAGTGCCCCACTTTCCTGCACCTGTAACACGTCACTGTTCTTCCCGAAGTCTTGTTTCCTGTCCCTCCGGTAGCATCATTCCCTTTCATCTTACTGTCAGACGTTCCCTCCTGAAGTGTCTTGCAGTTCACAGCTAGATGCCCCTCTCGGTTACACTTGAAGCATCTTCGTCCAGTCACTGAGCACTTGTTAGCAAAATGCCCAAACTTTCCACAACGAAAACATGTCACACCTTTGTCACCAACTGGCTTCCCTCCAGTATCAGCAGTCGTTGGTTCGTACGCTCTTGAGATAAGATCTCTTCCATCGGAACGCTGATACGGTCCCCACTGACGGTAGCTCTCCCTTCCGTTGTAGCCTTGAGATCCTGACCTCATTGGTCCCCCAGCTCCTGTTCGGTCCATTCCTCTTTGTTGATACATTGTCGTCGCCATCAGTCGTTGGTGATGCTCACGTGCAGCCTCTTCAGCGCGCATGTAAGCGTCTTCCGCAGCCTGGTTCATCATTGCCTCGATCAGTGTAGCTATTGCCTCCGCCATCCGGTTAAGGTCCACCATCCTCTGTCTCATCAAACGTCCAATTAGTACTAACCATAAGGTAGCACTAGACAAACCATTCAATATGGTTAAGTGGTAACGCAAACAATTAGAGCAAAAATCGCTCTGCAGACAATCAATTTTCACTCTTTGCAGAGTCACACAACCTAGCACATAAGACCTATTCCCCAAAGACTCCCAAAAGACTCGACTAAGCTCTGATACCACAATGTAACACCCCGATTTCCGGGTGTCACTTTAGTAACCAAAAATAAACCTTACGCGGAAAAACAGGTATTTTTTTTTTCGTTTGATTCCTTTGAATTAAAGCAGTAGAAAATAAAGACATAACCCAACAACTAAACTAACCAATATACGAATATATACACTTGAACAGCCTCAGCCGCACTCCCACGTCACGCGCACTCGCAGTGACTCCAAAGTAGTGTGCCCGTAGGCAAATATATACAGAACCAGCAGTGTGAGTGAGAAAGTTATAATTACAATCCACTAGGAGAAAGTCGGCCTCAAAATGGCCTAAGCAAAAACCCCTACAGTCCGACTAACTCACTGTGATCCCTCAATAAGAGAACCACACGAAAAGCCATGCGTCGGGAACCTACCCTGTCCCAAAAGCAAAACGAATCAGAGCTCTACACAAAGTATGACGCCTGCCTAAACCTACCCTCCCATAACTGCTCACATAACCGAGTCCACAGCGGACTGAAGATGGCAAGTTGAAGCTCAGCTCCATGCGTCGTAAAACTCCTTTCGTCAGACGTCCACGCTCATCAGTCCGGTCCTCCAACTCAAACCTGATTCCCCCCGAGGGAGAGACCATCGAAACTGTAAGGCCCAAGTTTTTAAGCTTTGGATAAGTGAATAAAATATAAGAGTTTATTTGATTAAAATAAATTTATGAAGGAGAAGGTTCAGGAAAAATCCAAGGATTGTATCAAAACCGATAAGAATTATAGCACGACTAACATTCGCCTAATCCTAGGTCAAAGGCATTAGTGAATAGTTAATTTACACATTAGGACACGATGGAAACTAATTCCAAAAATCTTCAGAGAAATGTTAGAACTTCTCTTTTTCATCTATAAACAAGTATTTCGATGCGAAACCCTGGAATGTACGAACGTCAAATTCCAATTCTCGGAAGTTTGCCGAAACGGAATCCCTGATAGTTCAGAAACCCTAAAATCTATGGACGATGAAGACTTTTTCTATACGGAGCTTCAAACGAAGATTCCACACGCGTACACCCATTTCTCTTGATGTTTCCAATCTTTCTTCAGAAGGAAGTTTCTGCATCCGAGGTCAATATCATAAAGTGCATAAAGTGCATTTTTAATGCCGGTAAGCATTAAAAACAAGCCTCGAAAACCAAAAATCATACTGATATTTCTTTGAAGAATTAGAAGATTCAGCGGGAAGAATATCGTGTCTAAAATACGTTGGAATCAGTAGGAAAAATCGGAATCGCGAAATAATCATTTTTCCGTATTTTCCAAATCCTATAAATAGGTGGAAAATGAAAAAAAAAACAAAAAAATTCCCACCTTTCAGAGAGAGAGGCCGAGAGCTTGAGGAGGAGGAGAGGAGAAGAAGATTTTCGCCGTTTCTTGCCCGATCGTTTCGCCGTTCGTTGCTAATCGAAGACATCGAGGTATAGTTAGTATCCCTCACTTCTGATCGTCATATCTGTTGACTTTTTCTATGTTTTTCTGAGCTCAAAGTTTGGAGCTTTTTGTAAAATTGTCCAAATAGCTTGATTTCTCTGTCTAAACATCTTCCCTACGTGCCCAAGAGCACTTCTGTCGGATTAGTTTTTCCGTAATGTCGCCGGAATTCCGCCGGAATCAATTTTTGCATCAAATACCCATTTTTAGGCAAAGTCGCAACCTTTAAGTTGAAAACTATCGACTTGGCTTAGTGCTAGTAGGATTAGTCGTCATAAACGTCGTTGTTGACGTCCCCATCCAATTTGTTTTTCAAAAATCCAGTTTTGAAATTCTGAGCTGAAAACAATGACCAAACTACCCCTATATCAGTTTTCGATCCGAAAATTTTTCCGAACTTAGATTCGCCTTAGTTACGACTAATGATAACCTAGGAACCAAGTTTGATCGAAGAAAAATCGACCCCCCTAATTAGGGAAAGTGGCCGAGAGCTCCATCAAGGGGGGAGGGAATTTTGTTTTTTCGAAAACTCGTCTTAACGCGTTAGATTGTCGTACCGCGGAGTTTGTAATGTACCGTGTAACCCTAGGACTTATCGTTTGCTGAGTTTCTGATTCATTGTGTTAATTTCCGTGATTTTTGCTTAAGGTTCTGTTGAGGAGGCTCCTGGAGATCAAGGCGAGGAACGTGAAGGAGCTTGTGAGGAAAACGCTGGAGGAGCTACAGGTGAGGGCTACTCTCTGAATTTCTAGATAATGCTTTAGGTGTCGACGAATTCGACTTGATTTATGTGTTATGCACTTAATTGCTAAATGTCTGAAATGATTTCTGAGGCTTCGGCCGATCTTGTTGAGTACTTGATGCCATGATATTGTGTGCTAAATGATTCACATGTTATGTGCTAAATGGTTAATCTAGGATGTGATGGAATATGCTGTTTATGGTTATTGATTGAGCTGATTTATGTTATTCCACTTATAACTGTGATTCTGAGGAGTGAGGATTGCGGGCAAGTCATGCCGAATTTTTATGAGATTTTTGAGAGAGTTTGAAAAGGACGAACGGAGTTCGGACCTTGTTATGTTTTAATGGATCGAGACCTTCTCAGAAATTATTTGGGATTATGGGATCCCTGAAACTTGTAGGAAACGTTATAAGACTAAAAGAAACCTATTTTCTCAAGGAAAATTCATAAGACATTAATCAATCTCTAAAACTCTTGAACAATAATAACAACCTTAGATAAGAGCTTAGAGCTTGAACTTTAGTTTTGAAGATATGAGAAGTGTCGTCGAGTCCAAGTTTCGAGGGAACTTACAAGTTCTGAGTATGTTGATACTCTATTACTCTATGAGCAGGTTATTGTTTGGCTATTGATGACCCTATTTTAGTAGTGTTTTTAGGGTCATTTCTTTGGTTGTTTTGAGTCTTTTTGTTGAGTCTCATGTAGTGTTTCATGCATTCTCATGCATTTTTATTCTTTTCTTTAGTTTTTATTTTGTTTTTGTAATTTGGTAGTTTTATAGGTAGTTTTCTTGCATTTTAAGTAAAGTTTAGGACTTGCATGGTTTTATTGTGTTTTTTGAAGGACTTCTTGTGCTAATGAGCTCTTGGAGCTTCTAGAATCTTCCTTGTCTTGTTGGTTAGGTTTGGAGTGCAGAAACTGAAGGAGAAAGAAGGCCAAGAAGCATGGAATTGATGAAGAACATAAAGAGGATTGAAAAGAGGAGTTTCAGAAGCCAAAAAGTCATTTTCAGGCGAGTTTGAGCGCCTAGGCGCTGGGAATGGGCGCCTAGGCGCCAATAGGGTCAGAGAGCATGTTTTTTAACATGCAATTGGCGCTCAGGCGCTTTGAATTGGCGCCTGAGCGCCCAGTTTCGTTCATTTTGCCTATAAATAAGGTTTAGGCCAATTTCTTACACATTTGGACATTTTACTCATTTTTGATCAAGTTTGAGAGCTGAGGAGAACTTTGGGGCCAAGGGAGGCTTCCAACTTGTACTTTTCCTCAGGTTTTATTTACATTTTCTTCATGAATTCACTAGCCATGAGTGGCTTGTTCTCTTTTTGCTTTGGGTTAAGAGATTCTATGAAATTTTAGTTTGTTAAATCCTATCTCTATGCATGAGTCTTGATTCAATCTTGTATTTCAATTCCTTATTGCATGTTTAGCTTTGGTGCACCTTTGCTATAGGCTAGATTGTAATCAAATGGAAATTTGGTATGATTTAGGGACATGAATTGGAATAGATCCTTCTATACTTGCTTCTAGGAATAGAGTGAGGGTAGGGTTTTGTTGGCCTGAACATACATGCTTTTTTTACCTCTTATATGAATGTTTAAGTACACAAGGAATTGGGCTTATCTTTCAGTTTGAGAGAATTACTTTTGTGAGGAATCAACTAGTAAGTACATAGGCTATAACAACAAGAGATAAATCAAGATATCACATGCATAGGATAGGTGGACTAAAATGGATTAGATGATCAAAAACCCAAGGCAATTTTCCATCATTGTTATTTACATCATTTTCAACATTGCTCTTTTGCAAAACGTTTGTCACAATCAACCAAAACCAATTTCTGAGTTTTACTGCTTTAAGAACTTGCAAACTTTAGACTTAAATCAACAATTCTCACTCACAATCCCTGTGGTTCGATATTTTAAAACCCGGAGGTATTCGTACACTTGCGAATTGACCAACAAGTTTTTGGCGCCGTTGCCGGGGATTGTTTGTGGTTTTCGGTTTAAGTTAAAGAGTTTGTTTGTTTGTTTTACTAAGCATTGCATTGAATAGGTGTTACTAACCTTTTCTCTGTTTTTGTGATTTCAGTTTATGCACAGTAGGCTTGGCACGGATCCATTGTTGTTTGATCCGGAGCCTGAACGTACTCTTCGCCGTCGTCGAGCCCAACAAAGGCTCGAAGCCATGGCTGCTCAAATGACGGAAGAGGAGATGCAAGCCCACATTGAAGAAAGAGTGAATGAGGCTCTTGCTCAAAGACTTCAAGAGCAAGAATTGGAGAATGCCAACCGTTCTCTCAGAGACCTCACCTCGGTGCCATGAGCTACGATTATCCGGGCAGCATAGTTTCCCCCGATGGCACGGGAAACTTTGAGCTGAGGCCAGCATTCATCAACTTGGTGAGCCAAAATCAGTATGGTGGAGGTGCTCTTGAAGATCCTCATGCACACATGGAGCAGTTTATCCGCAATTGCAACACCTACAGAGTTCAGAATGTTTCAGCGGACACAATCTGTTTGAGTTTATTCCCTTTTTCATTGAGGGATACTGCTGAAGAGTGGTTGAATTCACAGCCCCAAGGTAGCATTACATCTTGGGAAGACTTGGCTGAGAAGTTCACCACAAGGTTTGTTCCAAGAGCCCTCTTGAGGAAGCTCAAGAATGACATCATGACTTTTACTCAATCCACCGATGAGAATCTCTATGAAGCTTGGGAGAGGTTCAAGAAGCTCTTGAGGAGGTGTCCTCAACATAACCTTACTCAAGCTGAGCAAGTAGCAAAGTTCTATGATGGTCTCCAATATTCTTCGAGGTTTGGTTTGGATGCGGCTTCAAGTGGAGAGTTCGATGCCTTACTTCCACAAGTGGGGTATGAGTTGATTGAAAAGATGGCTATAAGAGCCATGAACTCTAGTAATGATCGCCAAGCCCGAAGAGGAGTCCTTGAGGTTGAAGCTTATGATCAACTTATGGCCTCCAACAAGCAACTCTCCAAGCAAATGAATGAGATTCAAAATCAAATGAAGACTACCAAGATTGGTGGTCGAGTTGCCAAGGTGGAGTGTGTGACTTGTGGAGGGCCACATGACAGCGAAGAATGCACAGAGACTAGACCGGAGGAGGAAGTGAAGGCTATGGGTCAAGCTCGGAATGACCCATTTTCAAATACTTACAATCCAGGATGGAGGAATCACCCTAATTTTTCTTGGAGGCAAGGCAATAATGGGCAAGGGAGTGGTTTTCAAAGACAATTTCCTAGCCAAGGATTTCAAGGCCAAAGCTCAAGACAACCTCAAGAGCGAGGAGAAGGTGAAGGTAGTGGTTCCAAGAAGAGCTTAGAAGAGTTGGTGGAAACTTTCATCAACCGGACGGAGAACAATTACAAGAATCAAGAGGCGGCTATCAAGAATCTTGAGAATCAATTTGGCCAGCTGGCCAAGCAAATAGCCGAGAGACCTCAAGGTAAATTTCCTTCCGACACTATCCCCAATCCTAAGCAAGAAAATGCCTCTGTTGTAGCCACTAGAAGTGGGAGAGTGATGAGTGAATTGAAGAAAAAAACAGAGGGAGAAAAGAGAGAGGAGATAGTGGGAGGAGAAGTAGTTGTGCCTATTAAGGTGAGAGAGGAAGTTGATCTTACTCCTGAAACTAGCAAGGTTCCGTTCCCTAAAGCATTGGCTAAGAAGAGCTTAGATAAAAAGTTTTCAAAATTTGTTGATGTTTTCAAAAAGCTCCACATTAGTATTCCTTTTGTCGATGCATTGGAACAAATGCCTATTTATGCTAAGTTTATGAAGGATATTTTGCATAAGAGAAGAAGATTGAAGGGAGTAGATGAGACGGTGTTGATGACGGAGGAATGTAGTGCCATTTTGCAGCGGAAGATGCCAAAGAAAAGAAGGGACCCCGGAAGTTTCACTATTCCGGTAGAAATTGAAGGCATGGCGGATGTGGAAGCCTTGTGTGATCTTGGAGCGAGCATCAATTTGATGCCGCTCACCATGTTTGAGAGGCTTAACCTAGGAGAGGTTACTCCAACCATGCTTTCCTTGCAAATGGCGGATCGATCCCTCAAGACTCCATATGGGATTGTGGAGGATGTAATGGTGCGGGTGGACAAGTATGTGTTCCCCGTGGACTTTGTGGTGCTTGATATGGAGGAGGATGGGAAGATTCCTCTCATTCTTGGTCGACCTTTCTTAGCTACTGGTAGAGCTAAGATTGATGTTGACAAGGGTCACCTCATTCTCCGTGTTGGTAAGGAAAAGGTACGGTTTTCCGTTTTTAATCCTATGATTGAGACTAACCATGACAATGACTTTGTCTGTGATGTGATTAGAAGCAGGTCAAAGGTTTCAGAAGAGATCCCCAAGGTTAATGCCCAAATTGATGAGTTCCATCCGGCTCTCATCAAGCTTGTAAATGGTAACAAGTATGGGGGGTCCAAGTACGAGAACCTACATGCTCATATGGTGAAGTTTGCCCAAGCTAGCACCCTTGCTAAGATTGAGGGCGTTTCAAGTGATGAAGTGAAGATTAAACTCTTCCCTCATTCTTTGACAAGGGAGGCTAGAGCTTGGTTTGATGAGCAAGAGGACATTGCCTCATGGGAGGATTTACTCCAGAGGTTTTGTGCAAGGTTTCTTCCTTGCACTTGTGGTAAGTTAATCAATGGAAAGGAATTTCCTTCCTAACACCATCGGAAGGAGAGTCCACCTAGGACTATAACCTAGGGCTAAATGGGAGGCAACCCATTCTTTTCATTTTGTTATTTACTATCTTTTAATTTTGTAGTATTTTAGGTGTTTAATTTCAAAAAAAAAAAAAGAAAAAAAGGAAAATTTTTGTGAAAAAACTGGGTTGAGCGCCTAGGCGCCAATTCATGGGCGCCTAGGCGCCAATTAGTGGCAGAGGCACTGCCTCGGGCACTGGGGTGAGCGCCAAAGCGTTCCCCTCGAGCGCTCCTGTTCGTATTTTTGCTTACATTTTGGGTTTTAAAACCCCAACCTTTCATTTTTCCCACTCTTAACTCCAATTCTCCCATAAAAAACGCACCCCACTCTCTCCATACCCCATTTCCACTTCTCATTTCTCACTTGCACACACATTAGCTCTTCCTTTTACTTCAAAGTTCTGCATTGCATCAAGTCTATTCCACTTGCACCCACTCACTCTCAAGTCAAGGTAAGTTCCATTTTCCACTTTTCTTCATCATAGTTCTTGAGTTGTGCAATGCAAGCTTCTTTTGGGTAAGGGTGAGTGAATTTGTGCTAGTGCAAGTTGGGTTTGGGTTGTGTTTGTTCTTTTTTGGGTTGATGTTGTGCTTAATTAGGAAAGGGTTGTGAGTTTGTGAGGAATGGGTAGTTAGGATTTTGTGGATTAGTTTAGTTTAGCTTTTGCTTATAAGGTGTTTGATAGAGTGCCTCAATGGGTTCTCTTAGTCGTTTTTTGGCAAGTGCTTGTGGTAGTTTTTCTCTCTTTGCCAAAATCACTAAGAAACTTGTTGGGTGCTCTTAGGTTGTCCTATTTTTGTTTTTGTACAAAGTTTCTTATTTCTTTTCTTTTTCTTTTTGAACTAACATTTCTAACGTTTGTGGCTTGTGTATGGGCTAACAACTTTGCAGATGCCTGTGAAAAGAGCAAGAATCAACACAAGAGCTGCAGCTTCTTCCTCCACCTCCCGGAGTTTTGATCGCTCCCGCTTCCTATCAGCGATTAAGGAGGAGTTTTACCGAGCTCACCTAGCACACAAGGAGTGTGAGAAGGAGCGGGGAGTTTTGTATCGGGAGGAAAGGAGAGACCTCTTGGGCATGCAAGAAGCCGTGGAGATTAGGAGGTGGAAGAATTGGGTCAATTCCATTCCGTTTGCTTGTGAAGTCATGGTTAGGGAGTTCTACGCGAACACCTACTGTGACAATCAAGAGGACAGGTCCAAGCCACCGGTGAATTCATCTTGGTTCAGGGGAGATGTGATTGACTACAATCCAGCAGTCATTCGCAGGCATCTTGGTCTCCTCACGGAGGACCAAGAGAAGGAGCTTTTTCCCGAAAAGGCCACTTATCATGAGCTCTTAAAGGAGAGGTCACCGGAGATTTTGGAAGACATGAAGGCAGTGATTGTTAGGCCTGGGCGGAACTGGGAAGCAGTTGAAGATGAAATCATTTTTGTGAGAAGGAAGGATATGACACCGCTGGCTAGAGTTTGGGCTGAATTTTTGCAGGATTCCCTCATTCCTAGCTCTAACAAATCTGAAGTTAGAGAGGTTACATTGGTTGCTATCTATTGCATCGTGAGAGGTCATCCTATGGACGTGGCCACCATCATTGCTGGTCGGATTTATTCCCTCTACAACAGGAGTAAAGACAAGCATCGGCCCATCTTTCCTCACTTGATTTGTTCTTTGATTCATGCGGTGAGGGACAGAGCTAGGAGGCCAGTCCATGTTATTGAGAAGAGGTTGCCTGTGGCACCTCTGCTCAGTAAGGAGAGGATTACTCAACTTTATAAGGAATGGACAGCAAGGATGCCTCAAGAGGATGAGGAGGAAGAGGATCCTGAGGAGCCAGCGGAGGAAGAAGAAGAAGAGGAAGAAGAAGAAGAAGAAGAAGAGGAGGCAGAAGATGTTGAGGTGGTGAATGAGGTGGTCACTCCACCACGTGCTGATCCTTCTCCTGCTTGGATGGAAGCCACTTTCGGGCGGATGTTTTTGAGGCAGGATCGCCTACACAGGGATCTTGACCTTCATTGGAGGGGAGGTAGCACGTCAGACCCCAGGTATAATGGGCCCTTGGATTTTAATACCTTGGAGCAGGGGATGATAGACTTGAGCTTGATGCATGATGCCGGTGTTCATCCGGATTATGGCGATGGAAGGGGTGATCATGACCCCATGGAGTGACTTTGTTGAGGTAACTCTACTCTTAGTTTAGGTCATGCATTTTTAGCATATTTTCAATTTGTAGATTTTGTTTTCTTTTGATCATGCATTGTTTTAGCTGGTTTTGTTTTTATTTTTGGGTCTTTACTTCCCTATACTCACATGCTTTTAGCTATAGATTTGCTTCCCTACTTGTGCCGTTTTTTTTGAAAATGCTTTTGTGAATACTTGTTGTTGTTTTTGGGGATGAGTGATTGCATGTTGGGGAAGAGAGGAGGAGACTTCGGTCTTCCGAGTGTCTCTTGAGAAAGGAGTCGAGGTGAGTCCATTAAGGGTCTATCTTTGACCCTTTACCATAAAAATTCTCTGGAGGATCCTGACTCATTTGCAATTCTTGGTTCTGCGTTAATTTCACTCATAGCATGCTTAGTGATTTCTGTTTTATTCTTGAGACTTATAGGATTTCTTGAGATTCTGAGTTTGTGGTTGAACATTACCTTTAGTTGCCCCATTTGAGCTTAAGTGGAGAATCTTTTTGTAGCCAAAAGTTGGGATGGATGTTTGGTTGGAATATTAGGGGAGTGATGGTCCTTGTTGTGTTTTATGGAGCTGGAAAAATGAGAAATAGTCTCTTGCCCCACAAAGAAAAAAAACAGTAAAAAAAAAGAGAAAGAAAAAAAGAACTCCTAAATGAAAGTTGGAGTTGGAAAAAGAAAAGAAGAGTTTGAAAAGGGGGTGCAAGAGACTTGTGTAAAAAGAAAAGGGTGTTGTAAGCTCCGGGGTTTTTAGCAGAGGACCACACTCAATGTGCTTGAAAGCCTAGTTTTTCTTTTAGGGACCAACCACCATCATGTTTTACCTAGCCAATGTTTCAACCCTTATGGAAGTCTCTTTGAATATTTGCATGTTTGATCTTTGTTGCTATTGAGTGAATGACATTCAGGACCTATGAACTTGCTTGTGTGCTCAGTGCACTAAATTAGCATCTCATCCTAGGATTTTTAGTTCTATATGCTTCTCATGAATGGACTCTACACTCTTCTCTTTTCAAAAGATGCATGAAGTAGGTTGTTGGGTCTTTCTCTTGGAACTAGCTGTGATTACTTTGTCCCCCTGTTTTTGTGAAGTATTCCTTGTTGAGAGCACTTGTGTGGGGGCATTTCTTGCGCTTGAGGGCAAGCGAGTGTTATTTACGCTCGAGGACGAGCTGTCGTTGAGTATAGTGGTGTGATGACCCTATTTTAGTAGTGTTTTTAGGGTCATTTCTTTGGTTGTTTTGAGTCTTTTTGTTGACTCTCATGTAGTGTTTCATGCATTCTCATGCATTTTTATTCTTTTCTTTAGTTTTTATTTTGTTTTGGTAATTTGGTAGTTTTATAGGTAGTTTTCTTGCATTTTAAGTAAAGTTTAGGACTTGCATAGTTTTGTTGTGTTTTTTGAAGGACTTCTTGTGCTAATGAGCTCTTGGAGCTTCTAGAATCTTCCTTGTCTTGTTGGTTAGGTTTGGAGTGCAGAAACTGAAGGAGAAAGAAGGCCAAGAAGCATGGAATTGATGAAGAACATAAAGAGGATTGAAAAGAGGAGTTTCAGAAGCCAAAAAGTCATTTTCAGGCGAGCTTGAGCGCCTAGGCGCTGGGAATGGGCGCCTAGGCGCCAATAGGGTCAGAGAGCATGTTTTTTAACATGCAATTGGCGCTCAGGCGCTCTGAATTGGCGCCTGAGCGCCCAGTTTCGTTCATTTTGCCTATAAATAAGGTTTAGGCCAATTTCTTACACATTTGGACATTTTACTCATTTTTGATCAAGTTTGAGAGCTGAGGAGAACTTTGGGGCCAAGGGAGGCTTCCAACTTGTACTTTTCCTCAGGTTTTATTTACATTTCTTCATGAATTCACTAGCCATGAGTGCCTAGTTCTCTTTTTGCCTTGGGTTTTTGATCATCTAATCCATTTTAGTCCACCTATCCTATGCATGTGATATCTTGATTTATCTCTTGTTGTTATAGCCTATGTACTTACTAGTTGATTCCTCACAAAAGTAATTCTCTCAAACTGAAAGATAACCCCAATTCCTTGTGTACTTAAACATTCATAAGAGGTAAAAAAAGCATGTATGTTCAGGCCAACAAAACCCTACCCTCACTCTATTCCTAGAAGCAAGTATAGAAGGATCTATTCCAATTCATGTCCCTAAATCATAACAAATTTCCATTTGATTACAATCTAGCCTATAGCAAAGGTGCACCGAAGCTAAACATGCAATAAGGAATTGAAATACAAGATTGAATCAAGACTCATGCATAGAGATAGGATTTAACAAACTAAAATTTCATAGAATCTCTTAACCCAAAGCAAAAAGAGAACTAGCCACTCATGGCTAGTGAATTCATGAAGAAAATGTAAATAAAACCTGAGGAAAAGTACAAGTTGGAAGCCTCCCTTGGCCCCAAAGTTCTCCTCAGCTCTCAAACTTGATCAAAAATGAGTAAAATGTCTAAATGTGTAAGAAATTGGCCTAAACCTTATTTATAGGCAAAATGAACGAAACTGGGCGCTCAGGCGCCAATTCAGAGCGCCTGAGCGCCAATTGCATGTTAAAAAACATGCTCTCTGACCCTATTGGCGCCTAGGCGCCCATTCCCAGCGCCTAGGCGCTCAAGCTCGCCTGAAAATGACTTTTTGGCTTCTGAAACTTCTCTTTTCAATCCTCTTTATGTTCTTCATCAATTCCATGCTTCTTGGCCTTCTTTCTCCTTCAGTTTCTGCACTCCAAACCTAACCAACAAGACAAGGAAGATTCTAGAAGCTCCAAGAGCTCATTAGCACAAGAAGTCCTTCAAAAAACACAACAAAACCATGCAAGTCCTAAACTTTACTTAAAATGCAAGAAAACTACCTATAAAACTACCAAATTACCAAAACGAAATAAAAACTAAAGAAAAGAATAAAAATGCATGAGAATGCATGAAACACTACATGAGACTCAACAAAAAGACTCAAAACAACCAAAGAAATGACCCTAAAAACACTACTAAAATAGGGTCATCAACTATCTAAAGTTTAGCCGGGAACTATAAGTTTCCAAGTACATTCGTACTCTTTCGCTCGATGAGCAGTTTATTGTTTGGCTATCTAAAGTTTAGCCGGGAACCATGAGTTCCAAAGTACATTCTTCTTCTTTTGATTAATTCATTTTGTCGCAGAATCGACATTTACCTTAGGGTATTCTTTTAGAGACATTAGGTTATTTAGAACACGTGGCGACGTGTCGAGTGAGGTCGGAGACGTTGTTTGGCTAACCACTTTGCATCCATGCACTCATTTTGAGGTTAATACACGGCGTGATACCGGACCTCGGTGGATTCCAAAATGGTCATAAGACCCGGATTTCCATATTTAGGACACTACGGTGGTCCTTAGTAGCAGACGGAATGGCAGACCTACGGGTTCACTGCTGATCTGACTACTTTTGTGTGGTGTAAGAGACGCCCGAGCGGAATGGTCCCACTATGGCCGGTGTTAGGGCTGACTCGATGGTGTCCATCCTTCTTCCGGAATGCATTTTGTCAACCAGCATTGCATTTCATGCAACATACATTCTGACTTAGTTGCTGAGTGTGATTGGTACTTGTTTATCCTATTTGAGGCATGCTAATTGTTATTATGATCTTTTATATTCATTGTGATACATGCAACCCTAGGATGTTATCCCTAAACTTATAAGCCTGAGAGGCTAATAACTATTATCCTATATATCTGGTTTTATTAATTATATAATTCTTTGGAGTTGACCCTCGCGTCTTCTGTGTGTGTTTGGGCGGACTACGCCTTTGTCAGATGTCCATGGCGGACCGATTCACGATGGTTCACCCTTCGGGGGAAATTAGGTTGGAGAATCTTGATCAGGAGGACTACGGTTCATGGGTGGTCGACCCCGCTGGCCACCGAGCGACTTACTTGAGATGGGATTAGTGTAGGAGTAGAGTCTTAGCTCTGACCGTCATTGTTTCTTTGGGGACAGGGTAGTTTCCCGCCTATAGCTTTTTGTGTGGTTCCTCTACGAGGATCACAGAGAGTTGGTTGGGCTAGGAGGTCTTGTTTTAGGCCATCTGGGCTAACTCATTCTCATTTTGAGGGATAGTGTTGCGGACACTTGACCTTTCTTTTGGTTTGTACTTTTGCCTACGGGCGTTACTCTCTTTTACTTTCCGTCACTGGAGGTTTACTCGTGACGTGGTTTACAACTTACAGTGGGGGCTGTAATTATATTGTATATTAGTTTTGTTATCTTTCGTTTTAGAGTTTCATCTCTTTCTGTGTTTAATTACATTATCGAAAAGAAATAATTCACGTTTTTCCGCTTAAGTATTTCTTTTTGGTTACTAAAGTGACGCCACCGAAATCGCGGTGTTACATTGGTATGGGCGGACTACGCCTTTGTCAGATGTCCATGGCGGACCGGTTCACGATGGTTCACCCTTCGGGGGAAACTAGGTTGGAGAAGCTTGATCAGGAGGACTACGGTTCATGGGTGGTCGACCCCGCTGGCCACCGAGCGACTTACTCGAGATGGGATTAGTGCGGGAGTAGAGTCTTAGCTCTGACCGTCATTGTTTCTTTGGGGACAGGGTAGTTTCCCGCCTATAGCTTTTTGTGTGGTTCCTCTACGAGGATCACAGAGAGTTGGTTGGGCTAGGAGGTCTTGTTTTAGGCCATCTGGGCTAACTCATTCTCATTTTGAGGGATAGTGTTGCGGACACTTGACCTTTCTTTTGGTTTGTACTTTTGCCTACGGGCGTTACTCTCTTTTACTTTCCATCACTGGAGGTTTACTCGTGATGTGGTTTACAACTTACAGTGGGGGCTGTAATTATATTGAATATTAGTTCTGTTATCTTTCATTTTAGAGTTTCATCTCTTTCTGTCTTTAATTACATTATCGAAAAGAAATAATTCACGTTTTTCTGCTTAAGTATTTCTTTTTGGTTACTAAAGTGACGCCACCGAAATCGGGGTGTTACATTGTGGTATCAGAGCTTGTCGAGTCTTTCGGGAGTCTTTGGGGAATAGGTCTTCTGTGCTAGGTTGTGTGACTCTGCAAAGAGTGAAAATTGATTGTTTGCCCAGCGATTTTTCGCTTAGAATTGATTGAAGTTATTGCTTAATCATATTGTATAGTTATGTTAGATGCTATCTTATGATGAGTACTAACTATTTGTTTGACTAAGGATAGAATGGTAAGCCCTGACCGTTTGGCGAAGGCAATAGCTACCATGATTGAGGCAATGATGAATCAGGCTACTGAGGACGCTTACAGACGTGCTGAGGAGGTGGCACGTGAGCAACCTCAACCGCTAATCGAGGCGTCCAAGTATCAGCAAAGTAGGTTGGACCGAGCTGGAACTGGAGGACCAGTGAGGTCAGGTTCTCAGGAGTACCGTCAGTTGGGGCCATATCAGCATCCGAAGGGGAGGGGTTTTACCCCAAGATCTTTTAAGTCTTCGACTACTGCCACTCCAGGGACAAGAAGCCAATCAGCACACCCAGAGGTGACATGTTTCAGGTGTGGAAAGAACGGGCACTATGCTAATGCATGTCTGGGCCAAGGGCCTCGATGTTTCAATTGCAACCAGATAAGGCATCTGGTCGTGAACTGTAAGACGTTCCAGGCGGGACCGTCTGACAACAAGATGAAGGGCAAGTTTCCTGCCATAGCTAGAGGGGCAGAGAAACAAGTGTCATGTTACAGATGTGGGGAGACTGGGCATTTTGCTAGCAGGTGCTCAGCGACTGAGCCGAGGTGCTTTAATTGCAACCGAGTGGGACACCTAGCCGTGGTTTGCAAGAAACCCAAGGTTGAACCATATGTTAACACTGCAAGGGGAAAGCACCCTGCTGCTAGAGGAAAAGTGTACACCATGGATGGTGAAGAGGCTGAGGGAGCTGACGGACTAGCCAGAGGAGAGCGCAAGAACGATGGTAACCTTCTAACTATTCTTTCTCATTCTAGTATAATACGCTCCATTACTCTCGTAGCACATGCAACGCACCTATTTTACTTATATTGTTTAAGCTTTGACCTTATAGTTATTACGCCTAATAATACTTTATTTGACCATTGCTCGTGTTTAAACTATAGAAGTTACACGAGGTTTAGAATAACACGTTAAGCCTAGAAAGTAGTCTTGCACCGATGCGTTTAACAAGAAGCTAGAAGCTGAAGGATGAATCTCAGAGAGATTCCGTATGGATAATATACGTATGATGTCGGGAGTGTGTAGTTCCGTAGCGGCATCATTGAGGATTTAATATCAGGGTAATTGAAACTACTGGAGGTTAGGAACTCATCGACTGTTCTAGTGGGTTTTTTCTAAACCTTCACCTTCGAAGTATTAGGTCGGATCAACTTAATATTGAGGGGGTGATATTCGGAATCAGAACTAGCAATGGACTTTGATAGAAGATTCGTAAGGTTGATTTGATTGGATCGAGGACTAGTTGAGCTGGGAGGTAAAGTTCGCGTGAAGTATATGTTCCTTGCGAAGGAGTTATAGTTTTAAGAAAATAGATATTCATTTAAGGAGTATTGAAGAATTTAAGGACATTTGAGGTCCAAACTTGGTGAAAGTTTAGGTTTTAAGTCCATAATTCTTGTCTTAAGTGTGTAGGACTCAAAGTTTGTCAGGTCTTGAACGAGAGACTAAGTATCGGATTGCTTGGAGGATGATCTAGTTACAGAAATAAAGAGTTAGTATTAAGATGAATACTTGAGGTTGTTATATTTGGACAAATTTCTTAGAGTCTAAGAGTGAATGGAACTTGGTTATGGATTCCGATATTGCATGCTGGGGTTAGCAAGTGAATTTCACTAAGTTAAGTGAGGATTTAAGGGTTAAGATTGACCTTGGGAGGTGAAAATCATGTTCGAATCAGAGATTTAGTGGTGTTGGCATTAATGATTGTAGTTAAACCTCAGAATGTTGAGGGATCGGATGATAAAATGACTAGTTAAGTTTCCTGAGGTACAGCTATGATTTGATCTTCTAGGGAATAAGTTCGGATTTGGGGGAAGTGTTAAGGATTTTAGGTAATTGTAAAGTGGGTTGTGAATAAGTGAAGGTTGGTTTTATGGTTCGAGTAAGGGAAGTCTCGAAAAAGGGGAGATGACAATGATGGATTGTAAGATATTAAGATGATGATTAGCTTATAAGTTGCTGATGAATGGATGTTAAAAGGGACTGGGTCTAGCGATGCACAAGGTATTAAGACTCAAGTCGAGTTTTACTTTGAATGATGACTAAGTAGAAGATTGATTTCATGGTGCGAATGAGGATAGTTACGAAGTTGGAATTGACGTTAATGGACTAGTAGATTCCTAGGGAATAGTTCGTCTATGAGTTATAGAGCGATCGAGTTAAGTTTTGAATAATGAGTGAAGATCACGAGGACAGGTTGAACATTCACTCTGGAATGGCAGAGGTGTACTGAGTTTAAGCAGAATTTTTGGACGAACGAAAGTAAATGAGCAAGTGGTTAAGGCTGTGCGATTGCACAGAGTGCCAACCAATATTATTCCCAACGTAGACCCGACACGAGTGGTTGAGCCGGACGACATAGAGCTGAAAGATGAACTGTCTTTCGAAAAACGCCGTCAATTAGCATTGGTGACAATCATTTGGAACAAGGACATAGGCGATGCTACATGGGAGCTTAAGGAACAGATCGAGGAACAGTATCCGGAATTTTTACTGAACCATAAGTTTCGAGGTCGAAACTTTCTTTTTGGAGGGTAGTAATGTAAGGCCCAAGTTTTTAAGCTTTGGATAAGTGAATAAAATATAAGAGTTTATTTGATTAAAATAAATTTATGAAGGAGAAGGTTCAGGAAAAATCCAAGGATTATATCAAAACCGATAAGAATTATAGCACGACTAACATTCGCCTAATCCTAGGTCAAAGGCATTAGTGAATAGTTAATTTACACATTAGGACACGATGGAAACTAATTCCAAAAATCTTCAGAGAAATGTTAGACCTTCTCTTTTTCATCGATAAACAAGTATTTCGATGCGAAACCCTGGAATGTACGAACGTCAAATTCCAATTCTCGGAAGTTTGCCGAAACGGAATCCCTGATAGTTCAGAAACCCTAAAATCTACGGACAATGAAGACTTTTTCTATACGGAGCTTCAAACGAAGATTCCACACGCGTTCACCCATTTCTCTTGATGTTTCCAATCTTTCTTCAGAAGGAAGTTTCTGCATCCGAGGTCAATATCATAAAGTGCATAAAGTGCATTTTTAATGCCGGTAAGCATTAAAAACAAGCCTCGAAAACCAAAAATCATACTGATATTTCTTTGAAGAATTAGAAGATTCAGCGGGAAGAATATCGTGTCTAAAATACGTTGGAATCAGTAGGAAAAATCGGAATCGCGAAATAATCATTTTTCCGTATTTTCCAAATCCTATAAATAGGTGGAAAATGAAAAAAAAAACAAAAAAATTCCCACCTTTGAGAGAGAGAGGCCGAGAGCTTGAGGAGGAGGAGAGGAGAAGAAGATTTTCGTCGTTTCTTGCCCGATCGTTTCGCCGTTCGTTGCTAATCGAAGACATCGAGGTATAGTTACTATCCCTCACATCTGATCGTCAGATCTGTCGACTTTTTCTATGTTTTTCTGAGCTCAAAGTTTGGAGCTTTTTGTAAAATTGTCCAAATAGCTTGATTTCTCTGTCTAAACATCTTCCCTACGTGCCCAAGAGCACTTCTGTCGGATTAGTTTTTCCGTAATGTCGCCGGAATTCCGCCGGAATCAATTTTTGCATCAAATACCCATTTTTAGGCAAAGTCGCAACCTTTAAGTTGAAAACTATCGACTTGGCTTAGTGCTAGTAGGATTAGTCGTCATAAACGTCGTTGTTGACGTCCCCATCCAATTTGTTTTTCAAAAATCCAGTTTTGAAATTCTGAGCTGAAAACAATGACCAAACTACCCCTATATCAGTTTTCGATCCGAAAATTTTTCCGAGCTTAGATTCGCCTTAGTTACGACTAATGATAACTTAGGAACCAAGTTTGATCGAAGAAAAATCGACCCCCCTAATTAGGGAAAGTCGCCGAGAGCTCCATCAAGGGGGGAGGGAATTTTGTTTTTTCGAAAACTCGTCTTAACGCGTTAGATTGTCGTACCGCGGAGTTTGTAATGTATCGTGTAACCCTAGGACTTATCGTTTGCTGAGTTTCTGATTCATTGTGTTAATTTCCGTGATTTTTGCTTAAGGTTCTGTTGAGGAGGTTCCTGGAGATCAAGGCGAGGAACGTGAAGGAGCTTGTGAGGAAAACGCTGGAGGAGCTACAGGTGAGGGCTACTCTATGAACTACTAGATAATGCTTTAGGTGTCGACGAATTCGACTTGATTTATGTGTTATGCACTTAATTGCTAAATGTCTGAAATGATTTCTGAGGCTTCGGCCGATCTTGTTGAGTACTTGATGCCATGATATTGTGTGCTAAATGATTCACATGTTATGTGCTAAATGGTTAATCTAGGATGTGTTGGAATATGCTGTTTATGGTTATTGATTGAGCTGATTTATGTTATTCCACTTATAACTGTGATTCTGAGGAGTGAGGATTGCGGGCAAGTCATGCCGAATTTTTATGAGATTTTTGAGAGAGTTTGAAAAGGACGAACGGAGTTCGGACCTTGTTACGTTTTAATGGATCGAGACCTTCTCAGAAATTATTTGGGATTATGGGATCCCTGAAACTCGTAGGAAACGTTATAAGACTAAAAGAAACCTATTTTCTCAAGGAAAATTCATAAGACATTAATCAATCTCTAAAACCCTTGAACAATAATAACAACCTTAGATAAGAGCTTAGAGCTTGAACTTTAGTTTTGAAGATATGAGAAGTTTCGTCGAGTTCAAGTTTCGAGGGAACTTACAAGTTCTGAGTATGTTGATACTCTATTGCTCGTGAGCATGTTATTGTTTGGCTATCTAAAGTTTAGCCGGGAACTATAAGTTTCCAAGTACATTCGTACTCTTTCGCTCGATGAGCAGTTTATTGTTTGGCTATCTAAAGTTTAGCCGGGAACCATGAGTTCCAAAGTACATTCTTCTTCTTTTGATTAATTCATTTTGTCGCAGAATCGACATTTACCTTAGGGTATTCTTTTAGAGACATTAGGTTATTTAGAACACGTGGCGACGTGTTGAGTGAGGTCGGAGACGTTGTTTGGCTAACCACTTTGCATCCATGCACTCATTTTGAGGTTAATACACGGCGTGATACCGGACCTCGGTGGATTCCAAAATGGTCATAAGACCCGGATTTCCATATTTAGGACACTACGGTGGTCCTTAGTAGCCGACGGAATGGCAGACCTACGGGTTCACTGCTGATCTGACTACTTTTGTGTGGTGTAAGAGACGCCCGAGCGGAATGGTCCCACTATGGCCGGTGTTAGGGCTGACTCGATGGTGTCCATCCTTCTTCCGGAATGCATTTTGTCAACCAGCATTGCATTTCATGCAACATACATTCTGACTTAGTTGCTGTGTGTGATTGGTACTTGTTTATCCTATTTGAGGCATGCTAATTGTTATTATGATCTTTTATATTCATTGTGATACATGCAACCCTAGGATGTTATCCCTAAACTTATAAGCCTGAGAGGCTAATAACTATTATCCTATATATCTGGTTTTATTAATTATATAATTCTTTGGAGTTGACCCTCGCGTCTTCTGTGTGTGTTTGGGCGGACTACGCCTTTGTCATATGTCCATGGCGGACCGGTTCACGATGGTTCACCCTTCGGGGGAAACTAGGTTGGAGAAGCTTGATCAGGAGGACTACGGTTCATGGGTGGTCGACCCCGTTGGCCACCGAGCGACTTACTCGAGATGGGATTAGTGTAGGAGTAGAGTCTTAGCTCTGACCGTCATTGTTTCTTTGGGGACAGGGTAGTTTCCCGCCTATAGCTTTTTGTGTGGTTCCTCTACGAGGATCACAGAGAGTTGGTTTGGCTAGGAGGTCTTGTTTTAGGCCATCTGGGCTAACTCATTTTGAGGGATAGTGTTGCGGACACTTGACCTTTCTTTTGGTTTGTACTTTTGCCTACGGGCGTTACTCTCTTTTACTTTCCGTCACTGGAGGTTTACTCGTGACGTGGTTTACAACTTACAGTGGGGGCTGTAATTATATTGTATATTAGTTCTGTTATCTTTCGTTTTAGAGTTTCATCTCTTTCTGTCTTTAATTACATTATCGAAAAGAAATAATTCACGTTTTTCCGCTTAAGTATTTCTTTTTGGTTACTAAAGTGACGCTACCGAAATCGGGGTGTTACATTGGTATGGGCGAACTACGCCTTTGTCAGATGTCCATGGCGGACCGGTTCACGATGGTTCACCCTTCGGGGGAAACTAGGTTGGAGAAGCTTGATCAGGAGGACTACGGTTCATCGGTGGTCAACCCCGCTGGCCACCGAGCGACTTACTCGAGATGGGATTAGTGTAGGAGTAGAGTCTTAGCTCTGACCGTCATTGTTTCTTTGGGGACAGGGTAGTTTCCCGCCTATAGCTTTTTGTGTGGTTCCTCTACGAGGATCACAGAGAGTTGGTTTGGCTAGGAGGTCTTGTTTTAGGCCATCTGGGCTAACTCATTTTGAGGGATAGTGTTGCGGACACTTGACCTTTCTTTTGGTTTGTACTTTTGCCTACGGGCGTTACTCTCTTTTACTTTCCGTCACTGGAGGTTTACTCGTGACGTGGTTTACAACTTACAGTGGGGGCTGTAATTATATTGTATATTAGTTCTGTTATCTTTCGTTTTAGAGTTTCATCTCTTTCTATCTTTAATTACATTATCGAAAAGAAATAATTCACGTTTTTCCGCTTAAGTATTTCTTTTTGGTTACTAAAGTGACGCTACCGAAATCGGGGTGTTACATTGGTATGGGCGGACTACGCCTTTGTCAGATGTCCATGGCGGACCGGTTCACGATGGTTCACCCTTCGGGGGAAACTAGGTTGGAGAAGCTTGATCAGGAGGACTACGGTTCATCGATGGTCAACCCCGCTGGCCACCGAGCGACTTACTCGAGATGGGATTAGTGTAGGAGTAGAGTCTTAGCTCTGACCGTCATTGTTTCTTTGGGGACAGGGTAGTTTCCCGCCTATAGCTTTTTGTGTGGTTCCTCTACGAGGATCACAGAGAGTTGGTTGGGCTAGGAGGTCTTGTTTTAGGCCATCTGGGCTAACTCATTCTCATTTTGAGGGATAGTGTTGCGGACACTTGACCTTTCTTTTGGTTTGTACTTTTGCCTACGGGCGTTACTCTCTTTTACTTTCCGTCACTGGAGGTTTACTCGTGACGTGGTTTACAACTTACAGTGGGGGCTGTAATTATATTGTATATTAGTTCTGTTATCTTTCGTTTTAGAGTTTCATCTCTTTCTGTCTTTTATTACATTATCGAAAAGAAATAATTCACGTTTTTCCGCTTAAGTATTTCTTTTTGGTTACTAAAGTGACGCCACCGAAATCGGGGTGTTACAGAAACCCAGTCCACCGTCGACATCTGGCAGCAGGCCGACCGCCCAAACACAAACATGAAACCAAAGCCAAGGCGCTAGGGTCAACTCACGGAATAGAGTAGATATACACTCAACATGTGATATGGGGTGTAGATATATATGTTGATATATATATATAAGCAATCCTAGCATGTTATTGGCTCTAACAATGCTTCAATAAATCAAACAGCACACAATTCCAGTCATAATGAATGTATGCGTGAAATGCAATCAATATGATCCGGATTGTGACGCGTTCCCGTTCGCCACAAGTGAAGCATTCCCGTTCTTCACTATGGATGAACCATTCCCGTTATTCATCCTTAGTGAACCATTCCCGTTATTCACCCGATTGATGCAATATGGTTAGCCAAACATCGAATCGTCCTCACCACATAAGTGTTTAGCTCAAACCCAAACTCATAACAAACCCAAGAGTTAGTGTCGGTCAATACAACACAACTCGGAGTTAGTGTCGGTCAATACAACACAACTCCAACAACCATAACCCAAGAGTTAGTGTCGGTTAATACAACACAACTCAAACAACAAGAGTACTAAAGTACTCGGGAGTTTAGTGTCGGTCAATACAACACAACTCCAACAACAAAACCCAAAGTCAAAACCCAGAGTTAGTGTCGGTCAATACAACACAACTCGAATAACAAGAGTACTAGAGTACTCGGTGACTTTCAATCATCACCGTAGCTCACCTCAGTGGCTTTCCCCAAATCCAAAACCCACAACAGAAGTCGACTTTTCCCCGTCTTTCGTAAATATTTTCCCCTTCAGTTTTCCTATGCTTAAACGTTAATAAAAATTGTTTCAATTCGAATTAGTCAAGTTATGAGTTTTGTAACACCCCGATTTCGGTGGCGTCACTTTAGTAACCAAAAATAAACTTAATGCGGAAAAACGTGAATATTTTTTTTTTTGATAATAGCTAAGACAAGACTGAACTAAATAAAACCCAAATGCGAAAAGCAATAAAACTAATATACAATATATATAACAGCCTCCGCTGTAAATGGCATCCTCGTCACGAGTAACCTCCAGTGACGGAAAGAACAATGTAACGCCCGTAGGCAATATGTACAAACCAAATAAAAAGGTGAAGTGTCCGCAACACCATCCCTCAAAACTTAGAATAAGCTGACCCAATGGTCTGAAAATAAGACCTCCTAAGTCCAACCAACTCTCTGTGATTCCCGTAAGGAAACCACACAAAAAGCTATAGGCGGAACTACCCTGTCCCCCAAAGAAGCAAATGAAGCAATGACTGTCAGAGCTAAGACTCTACTCCTACACTAATCCTAACTCGAGGAGCTCAGACTAACACTCAAAACTAGGTGTCAGCATGATCGTCGTCTGAATCAGAATCCAGAACAACTAAGTCTACAAACACTACCCCGCCCCCCTCTCACAACAGCGATGCGCTCCGGTGCTGGACTAACGGGCTTTGGGCCCGATCCATGATCATCAATGATCGCAGCGGTGGGTGCACTAGACTCTGCCGAAGGCACTCCCACTGGCTCTTCCTCTGAGGGATCCTCGTCCTCTGAAGATGACGGTGGCGGTGGTGGTCCTCCTGCTCCTGGTCCGCAATGCACACCCGGTGGCAAGTTGAAGCTGACAGAGCACCTCCTCAGCACTCCCTCTACCAAGAGTCCTCCCCTATCCTCCATGATCCTCCTGGAATAGGTCGCGCGGTGGCTAGCGGGGTCTACCACCCACGAACCGGGGTCATCCTGGTCAATCATCTCATATCTGATCCCCCCCGAAGGGTGGACCATTGTGAACCAATCCGCAATGGACATCTGACAAAAGGCGTTGTCCGCCAAAACACACACAGAAGACGCGAGGGTCAACTCCAAAGAACTATGTAGATAATAAATCCAATAGGTACAGATAATAGATAGCCACTTAGGCTTATAGCTAAGGATAACATCCTAGGGTTGCATAATTCACAATAACATAAACGACAATAAAACATTTAACATGTTCCAAATAGGATTAACAAATAGCAATCACACTCGACAACTAAATTAGTATGCATGCTGCATGATATGATATGCAGGTTGACCCAGTCAACCACATGCATTCCGGAAAGGGATGGACATCAAACGGATCAGCCCTAACACCAGCCACGGTGGGACCATTTCGGCCCGCGTGCCTCTTACTCCAACATCAGCGGTAGTCGGATCAGCAGTAAACCCGTAGGTCTGCCATTTCGGTCTGCTACAAGAGACGTCTACAAACGCTCTTACACGGCATTCCGGGTCTTATGACCATTTTGGAAACCGACGAGGTCCAGAGTACGTCCTGTGTTAATACCCCATTAATGTTGCATGAATGTAGGATGATTAGTCAGACAACGTCTCCGAATCTCACTCGACACGTCGCCACGTGTTCTAGGTAAATTAAAGTCTCTAAAAGCTTACCCTAAGGTAAAGTCGATTCTGCGACAAAAGACAACACTTCACAACAACACATAACTCATGATGATCTACAAATCATCCGACTCATCTCAATCCGATGGTCGTAACTGCTCAACGAGCAAGAGTATCAACATACTCGGGAACTATCAATTCCCCGGACTTATCCCCAGGATAGCCCAACCACACATAGCTGCTCCAACAGCACAAGAACAACAGCTGCTCCAACAGCACAATAACAACAGTTGCTCCAACAGCACAACAACATCTACATACTCAAAGCCTCTCAACTTTCTCCACACTGGGATCCGACGACACTTCTCGTTTTCCAAACTAAGATTTGCATCCGAAGCTTCCTTTCGAGTTTATTATCTTTATTTAAAGATTTAGAGGTTGTTTAATGTCTTATGAGTTTTCTTTTCAAAATAATATCCTTTTTAGTCTTATCGCAAATCCTATAAGTTCTCGGGATCTCCTAATCCCCAAATGACTCCAGAGAATGTCTCGATCCATAACCATCATAACAAGGTCCGAATCTCATTCGTCCTATCAAACTTTCTCAAAACTCTCAAAATAAAATCGGCATGACCTTCCCGCTATTCTCACTTTTCAGAACCTCAGATTTCGTTGCAAAAGCATAATTACATCATCACAGTCAATCAACATGTCATATATCAACATATTCAGCGATAACCACATAGCACTTAGCATATAAGGCATGCACCACACATCCTAAATTACCCAATTAGCACTTAGCATGTAATTCACTCTCAAAAGCATTCAGTAGATGAATCATCTACATTGTCAGCCGAAGCCTCAGAAAACATTTCCCAATCACACACAATCCAGTGCATAAACAGTAAACAATGTCGAAAGCATCGACCCTAAGTATTAACTAGAGATTCAGTGAGATGCCCTCACCTGTAGGTTCTCCAGAGTTATCTCCTAAAGCTCCTTCACAATCAAAGCCTTGCTCCGCTGGAAATTCCTCAAAATCACCTTTAGAGAAAAACCACAGAAATACTATCAGAATCTATCGGAAACTAAACTATCAATACTTACTAAGGTTACACGAAGCAATACATACTCCGAGGTACGATAATCTAGCGCGAAAGGACAAGTTTTCGGAAAAGGAATTTTCCTCCTCCTCCCCTATAGGGCTCGGCCACTTTTGGTAATTGTGGGGCTCGATTTTTCTTCGATCAAACTTGGTTCCTATGCTATCATTAGCCGTAACTAAGGGTATTCTGAACTCGGAAAAATTATCGGATCAAAAACTGTCGCAGGGGTATTTTGGTCATGATTTTTAACTTAGAATTTTCAAAACTGAAATCCCAAATACCAAATTTGACAGGGACGTCACCAACGACGTTTATGACAACTAATCCTACTAGCACTAAGCTAAGGCGATAGTTTTCAGCCTAAAGGTTGAAGCTTTACTCCAAAAACTCCAAAAATGGGTATTTAAGGCTAAAATTGATTCCGGCGGAAATCCGGCGGCATAACGGAAAATCTAATCCGGCAGAAGTGATCTTGGGCACATAAGGAAGAGGTTTAGAATCAGAAATGAAATATTCAGGATAGTTTTGCAAAAACCTCAAAACTATCAGCTCAGAAAAGTCTACAGAAAAGCTATGGAAAAAGCGATCAGAGGTAAGGATTAGCGACTATACCTCGAAACCTTGAAGCAGCAACTGATTGATCGACGATCAAGCAAGTAATGAAGAAAAACTCTTCCTCCTTCTTCTTCTCTTGGCCGCGGGTTTGGGTGGGGAAAATGGGTAGTTTTTTGTGATTTTTCTTCCTTTCTTGGCTATATATAGAGGTTGGCAAAACGCGGTAAAATGAAAGTTTCGCGAATCTGATTTTTCCGGCGTCATTCTCCGTGAATTCTAAGATATGTTTTGGCGAAAGAATTCCAAAACTAAAATAAGGTCTCCTTGTATTTTTGGCAACTAATGCATAGTCGGTGTAAAACTATTTTACCCGATAAGTTGCTTTTTGCATCGGATGTCGGAATGGAAAACTTCCTTCTGAAGAAAGATTGAAATCATCAAGAGAAATGGGTGTACGCGTGTAGAATCTTCATTTGATGTTCCGAATAGAAAAAGTCTTCATTGTCGGGAAATTCTAGGGTTTTGAAATACCGGGGATTTGGTTTCGGCAAACTTCCGATGATTGGAATCGGACGTTCGTAGATCCTTGAGTTTCGCCCCGAAACGATTTTGATATATGGAAAAAGAGAAGTTCTAACATTTCTCTGAAGATTTTTGGAATTAACTTCCACCGTGCCTATAAGTGAAAACTAGCTATATACTAGGGTTTCTGACCTAGGTTTAAGCGTATAACGATCGTGCTATAACTTTTATCGACCATGATGCAATCCTTTGACTTTTCCTGAACTTTCTCCTTCATATATTTATTTCATTTGGTAAACTCTAGTTCAGGTTTCCCTTCACGATACATCAACCCTAATCGTGAATAGGATTCTATTTACTTGGCATAAGTTCAAAAACTTGGGCCTTACAAGTTTATTTCTCAAAGTCTAAGTTTCCCAAGTCTTTAGTTTTCGAAACTCTATTCATTCTAATTTTTTCCAAAAACCCACCAAAAGCAAATCCCGGGGAAAGTCTAAGGATACGAACAAATGGCTAAGTCTCAAACCCCACATTTGGACTTGCCTAGGGTTGTTCATCCAACCCGAAATATCACAGATCACCAGATCAATGAATCCCCACTCCGAAGTCGCGTCAAAAACGCACAATCCAACAATCATCTCAACATCATCAGTTATGTAAAACATCACAACATCAGTTCAGCAACATAATCAACATCAAAGTAAAACATAAGTCGAATTCATCTACACCTATCATGCAGTCATAGCTAATAGTAAGTTGCCCTAACCTCGAGCTGTTCCAGCCTCGCAATCAAAGGTTCCTTCACTCAAATGCTCTAAAGATCTCAAAGTTCCTTCAACTGAACCTCGGAGAAAAGCAAAGCAGAATCCAAACAAAATCGATTAGTTCGATCGCAAAACAACCCATAAACGATAGACAAAGCATTAAAGCTTCAGAATACAACAATCGGATACGAAAAGACAAGTTTTCGAAAACGAAAAACTCCCCCCCATTGATATAGCTCTCGGCCATAAGGGAAAAACGGCTCCAGCTCTTTTTCTTCGATCAAATCTGTTTACAAGGTAGTTTTAGGGTAAAACTAAGACAAAGAAACTGTCGGAAAAATTTTCGGACGATCGGATCAAAATACGGCTGTTCAGGGGCGTTTTGGTCCAAAATAAAAGCTCAAAACCTCAAAGTTATCAGTTCGGAAAACAAATTTGACAGCAACGATCCTAACGACATCTGTGACAACAAATCCTAAAGGCACGAAGTCAGATTACGACTTTTCGACAGTAAAGTTTCGAAATGTGCGACAAAAATTTGAATCAGTTTTTCAGATCCTTGACAACTCGATCACAATCGGCGAATACTGACGGAGGTTTTAGGCTCTTGGGCACGTAGGGAAGATAACCCAACAGAGAAATCAGGAAAAACGGACAGTTTTACAAAAAGCTCAAAACTTTGAGCACAGAAACGACTAAAGAAACGCAGTAGAAACGATGATCAGAGGTAAGAATCAAGCTAGTTACCTCGATACCTTGAAGTAGGAACGAACTGCGCGAAGATCGGTTGAGTTTTGGCGAAAAATTCTTCTCCTCCTCTCCCCTTGAAACTCGCGGACTTGAGTGATGAAAATGGAGATATTTTTGAATTTTTGAGCTATTTATAGGCAGGCGAAATCGCGGGAAAATGAAAATTTCGCGATTCCGATTTTTGCAGCACGTTCATCGATAAATTCTAAGAGAGATTCTGGCGTCAGAATTCCATAACTCAAAACAAATCTCTGATATTTGGGAAAAACGATATCTAAAATCCCAAAAGCGGTGTAACTTAATCTGTCCCGAAAAACTACTTTTTGCTGTGATGGTCAGACGACAAAACTTCCTTCTGAAGAAAAATTGGAAATGTCGAAACAAATCTGGCTACGAGAACGGAAACTTCGTTAGAAGTCCCGAATAGAAAAAGTCTTCATCCATCGCTCGAATCTAGGGTTTCGAAGCAAAGAAATTAGCGTTGTCGGACTTCCGAAAAGTGAATACTATCGTGCGTACAGTCCAGAGTTCCGAAATGAAACGCTGGTCGAAGGAAAAATAAAGAGAACCTTTAAATTTTCCAAGGATTCGAAATCTCCCTTAATACATTGTTCTAAAAGCGAAATTAGCCTATTCTGGACACGCTCGCCATAAGGCAGGTGTGCAGACGACTCGCACTAAATCCTAACACGACTACGCAACATTCCTCAAGCAATTCCTGAACTTTCTTCTTCATTAATCTTTCTCAAACATCAAACTCCTGTCACGCTTACACTGATTCTACGCGTGAGTTGGAAATTAACTTGCTCTGAAAATCCAGGTCTTACAGGCAGGGCCCTAACGGCGGGGACCGGCAAGGATTCCCAGGTTCTCGTTCGGAAGGCAACGATGTCTTTCTCTTCAAGAGCGGCTCCCTCTGGGGGGGGCAGATCAACAGGAGGAACGCATCGTAGGGGGGTGGCGACAGTGACGTCGCGTTTGGGGTTTCTGGTACGGCGTTTCGGTGTCATTACCAAAAAGGGGTATAAGAAGTAGGGGTCACCTTATTGTTATGGAGATCTGCCGGAAGGAGGGGCGGCGCGTGGGAAGCTATGAAAGTAAAAACAGTGGTTTGCAGAGGGGGATTAGCGCGTCGGAGGTTATGGGATAGGTGGAAAAACGTCTTTATAAGAAAAAGGTGATGATTAAGGAGAACGTGTGAAGGGACGTTGAGGGCAGTTGTTGAAAGATATGGAGGAAAGGTGGAAGATCGTGCCTCATAACAACGAGATGAATGATTGTAGTTGGGGGATTTCGGGAAGTGGGAATGACTCAGTAAGTGGAAATTGCGAACGGTTGAAGATAATTGGCCCAGTATCCAAAACTGGCAGGCTTTCTGAGGATTCGAGGGGACATTTCAGGGGAGCAGTTGAGATTTTGCAGACCTAGGCTGCTACGTGTCGTAGGCCCAAAGGCATCATGGTCTCAAGGTGCAAGACGTGTGCAGGGCCACGACGGGGCGGGAAAATCACGTGTCATCGCCACAAGCTGGCTTGTGGACTCTAGCCGCCAAGGGGACGCGATGAGGCGTTCAAAATTTTAAATTTATAGGCTTTAGATTACCAAGCCATGTTGGCAATTGCTCTTTACTTTCGTGCCTTATATTTAGCATTAGTTAGTTTCTTACGTCCATCGCCTTGTCTCTTTTGTTTAAAGACACACTTAGCTCTCATGCTTCGAGCTCGGTGTCTTGTGGACTTGTGGACTGGGCAAGACCCCGGGGTCCCTCGCCCAGGGACGCTGACCTAAGGCGAGGAGTGCATCAGGAACTTGGGCCTTTGTCTTGGAGGCCCAACTGGCCCATTAGGATGATTTAGAGACGCTAGGCCCAACTTCCCCAACTATAAATAGGGGACGGTGACCAATTGTAAGGGACTCTTAGCTCATTTGTGAAATAACAAGATTGAAATTCAGTTACTCTTTCTCTCTCTAGCGGTTAGAACTTCACTCTCTAAGCATTCATACCACTTTCCTCACACTTTGGGTACTATACCTCTATTCTATGTTCTTGGATAGAACACACTGTTTCAAAAAAAAAGCCTCTGTCACATGACCGGCCTCGCCCCATGTTGGCCTATCGTGTTAGTGAGTTAAAAAGGGTGTGCGGATTGGGGAGTTACAGGTAACCTCGCCTCGCCTCGCCTCGTCTGGTGGGTTAATTGGTGGTTCCATTAGGTTAACCTCACTTTTACATGAATTCATATCCTTTTTAGTGTTTAGTGCCTCTATAACTTTTAAGTCATTGTAAACTCTTTAATTTGATATGTTATATTTTATTTAAGTAAATCGTAACCCCTAATTATAAAATCGAGGGCATATAATGTAGGAGAAAGCGGTGGAGAACTTGTGCCGCATTGTAAAGTAAGAGTGCGTTTGGTTCTGCATCTAGCTCTTCCAGAATCACATTCGGGCTAAAATGTGGATCACGTGAGAAAAAAAGATGTTTGGTTCCCCTGTTTTGTAAATTGATTCAAGCAGGAGACTCATGTTCGGCTGAAGCGTCCCAGAGTAGCTTCTATCAATTCTCTCAATTGAGTGTCACTTCCATATTTCAACTTTCTATCTATTATCTTTTCTCTTCTTCTTCCTTGCACCTGATTTGTTGATGGTTGGCAGCAGTTAGAAGTTGTAACTAGGATTTGGAACTTGCCACTAGGATTGGTAACTTGCCACTTGGCTTAGAAGTTGCCACTAGGATTGACAACTTGCCACTGTCTTAGAAGTTGCCATTAGGATTGACAAGTTTTCACTAGGATTGTGTAAGACCCTGAAATAAATAACTAGCGTATTTATTTAATTTCGTTATAATAATTAATTTAGTATTTTTATCCTATTAATTTAATGTTATTTTCCTGACTCGATATTAATTGCGAATCATGAAAAATTATTTAAACGTTATTTAATTTCAAATTGTTTTATCTTCTAGTGTTTCTTTGAAATAGAAATAATAATATGGTCTTCTTATTTTAATAAGTCTTAACTTCTGGTTTTATTTGATAAGCTCAATTCAACGCTACTTGAGCTATCTAACACTTATCTTTTCCCCTTTAATAATAATAAATTATTAATATCATTTTCCCTATAATTTACTCTAGCTTAGATGCATAATATGACAATGTCATATTTGCTCTAACTATCTCAAATCATCTGTTGGTATAATTCTTACTTTTTTTTTCTGTCCTTGGATCATTTTAATTTTCTCAAAGTGATCCTAATTTATATTTTACTATTTCATAGAGTCCCTCATAATTTTTGGTACAATAATATATCACCTTTATATTTTTCTCTTAACTTTATGAGTTAAATTCTTCAGTGTCTAAATCAATTTGTACTGGTTTTCTTAAATATCTCTCCTCCTCATCCACCCAAAATGTAAGACCCCGATAATTTATGTGATTAATTAACTAGTTATTTATCGACTAAATGGTGATAAGCGCTATTAAGCTTAAGTTGATGTGTTATTTGTGCCTTGTGTGTTCATATAAATGAATGTGTTACTAGTATTATTATTATTTTCTAATTTAAAAGAAAAGAAAAGAAAAAGGAATTGAAGTTAAAAGATTGAAAAACGAAATGAAAGAAAAAGATATGGAATTGAAGAAAGGAATAATAGTCACGTAAGTGACTAGAGGATTAACTAAGAAAATATATACATGTATATGAAACTTAATATTTTTATTAACGTCTTGTCTTTAATCACTTAAACTTGCTCAAAGTGATCTTAAATTATATTATAGAGTTCCTCATAATTTCTAGGATGATAATTCATCATCTTAATATTCTTTCTATAGTTCTATAAGTTAAATCTTATTCAAATTAACTCACCCATTATTCACCCTTTAACCTTTGTAGCACCACCAAAAAATATTGATTGCCTTAGTCATGGCTTGGAAAAGCCACGTCCAACACGTATATACCTTACGTGTTCCAAATTCAACTTGCATGTATATATATTATTCAATTCCAAAGCCTCCACGTTATGGTCCCTTGTTGCATGTTCCACACCTCCAGCTTAGGTGCATGGTCCATTGCCACCTCCTGCTAGGCTGAAGCATATAAATAGAACAAGAAGGACTTGGAAAAAATACATTGAAAGAATATAAACGAGAAAGAATTGGCATACAATTGTTTTATCTCATTAGTTTTGGTGAAAATCCTTGAGTTTTGGAAGCGGAAGCTAGGATCTTGAAGCTTAGCATTTTCTAAAGCGATTAATTTTCTAAGATCGGAAAGGTCACGAGGTTCGTAACTTCTATGCCCTACTACTACTCACGAAGGTAAGGGTAACTCAGTATAGAAGTGTCCTTGAGTCTCGCCTGCTTTAATTGCACTGCTTGTGTGTTGAGATGAAGATGCTTAGTTTGATTGCGAAGTTGGCCTGTTTTACTGTGATATATACTTGCTATTGTTGACTGTTCTAAGGCTTTTGCCAAACGTTTTCTCAGGATTTGGCCATTGTTAAACCTTAAGGTTTACGCCTTTGCTTTCTGAGGCTTAGGACATTGTTCATTGCTTAATGATTTACTTGATGAACTAGTAGGCATAATTGAATCAATTTATGCTTGTTGAAAATATGAATAACAAGTGGTTACTCTGACTTGATTATTGGACTTGGAATTGTTGATTGAGTGACCACTGAACTTGATGAGATGTTGTTGACTGACTTGGCATATAGGGCTTGGACCTAAAGTGGCGATGAGGTGGGGTGTGGTCCCACGTGATTGTCCCGTCTTTCGAGACGTTATAAAGTGGCGATGAGGTGGGGTGTGGTCTTACGTGATTATCCCGTCTTTCGAGGCGTTATAAAGAGCGATGTGGTGGATATTGTCCCACGTGATCGTCCCATCTTTCGAGATGTGAAGTGGCAATGTGGTGGTGATTGTCCCACGTAATCGTCCCGTCTTTCATGGGCGTTATTAAGTGTCATTCAGGAGTTTTCGTTGTCCGTATGTTCCATCTTTCATGGGCGCTATTAAGTTGCAATTCAGGGGAGTTCGTTCCTCGCTCTGACCCGTCTTGCGAGACATTTTTGATGGATCCATTTTGGTAGCAGCATATAGCCACATTTAAGTCACTAACATCTGATGTTATGCTGTTCGATGATTCGTCAATTAATTTGATATAAGTTCTTATTTTATGGCTTAATTACAACTTTGGTCCCCGACGTTTATCAAAGCCACGATTTTGGTCCCCCACCTAATTTAATTACATGGATGGTCCCCGAAGTTGTAGGCCGTGTGCAACGTTAGTCCTACCGTTTATTTCTTAATGGAGGAGGCTTACGTGGACGTCTAGTTTGAGAGAAAAAGGAGATCTGAGGAGAGAGGGAAGCACGTGAGTATCACGTGAACTCACATGAACCTTATATGAACCCATTATACCCAAATCTGAAACCCTAGGGATCTAAATCGCGTTACCTTCTTCGTTCCAGAGAGGTCAGGGGTTTGGGTATAATGAGTTCAGATAAGGGTCACGTGATACTCACGTGCCTCCCTCTCTCCTCATACCTCCTTTCTCTTTCCAACTGGACGTCCACGTAAGCCTCCTCCATTAAGAAATAAACGGTAGGACTAACGTTGCACACGACCTACAACGTCAGGGACCATCCACGTAATTAAATTAGGTGGGGGACCAAAATCGTGGCATTGGTAAACGTCGAGGACCAAAGTTGCAATTAAGCCTTATTTTATTTACCATGTTTTGAATTTGTATAGCATGTTTTCTCTTTTATGTGAAGTAATTGCATGGAGTTTTCTGTTTGCTACTTGTTGTCTAGGCGCTTAACGCTTTTAGGCGATGGAGGTCCTTCCGCCGAAGTTTAGCTATGTCGAGTTGGAGACAAGGATTGTAGACGTCAGAGTAGCGATGGGAAAATAAGTTTAACTTTCTTTTTATAGACTATGTATAAGTCTTCTTCGTCACCTGAAAACTCTGTTATTAAAACCTTGTTTTCGCCACTATCTAAGTACGCATACTTATTTTGAACCCTGCTTATGATACTATTGCTAATTGCATATAATTTCGACCTATTTTTGGACATTTCGATTGGAATTTACACTGGGTTCAACCTTCGAAGTCGAAAGTGAAGGGAATCAAGGAAATTTATCAAGTGTTCAACGACTTCGACTGTAAAGTACAGTTTTTCGAGATACGGAGAGTTCCATATGAGAAGCCGGTTGTCTTTGAAAGATGATTCACGAGGGACACGTATGGAATAGAAAGACACGTGTAGGACGAAGCCATGTTCAGAAGACACTTGTAATAGTTGTATTAATTGACCGTTAGAAGTCAGTTACATTTTAAGTCTATAAATAGCAGGTTTGTAGAAAGAAGAGGGGTTCACAATCTTTACTCGAAAACTCTCAACCGCTTACAATCGATCACAATGATTACAAGCCAAGTTAGAGTGAAAAAGTAGGGATTCGTGTAACACTTTGCATCTTATAGTTCATTATTATTACTCAGATTCAGAAAGTTCATTTATGTTTTTATCATTTAAGTCGAATTTATTCGTTTTGTTTTTAATTTGTTATTAAATTTCTTTAGTTTTGAGTGACTAAATTTAATTCATTTTCACCAAAGAACCCAAGAGGACTCGAATCCAGTCCCAGATTGATCTTTGGATTCTTTATTTGTGTTTACCAAAATGTGGTGTAAACAAATTGGCACGCCCAGTGGGACCTCTTTGTGAAAATAGTTGTTGAATTCGGTTATCATTCAAACTTACTTAACCCACGTTTATGCGTTTAAGAAGTGGAAGACTAGTAAGTATGGCGAATGGTAGATCGAGAAGTGGTAATTCCCCTCCCGCGAATACTGGACCTTCGGCAAATCAAGCCGGAAATCCCGGTGCTGGAGTGAATGTTGAGGGAAATGCCTTGAACTCTGGAACGGCACAGGCAACAACGACCAATGTGGCCGAAAATGTTATACCTGTGGTAACGCAAGCGGCTACAGTACCCTCTCCGACGACTCCAGTCGTATCACAAATGGTTGCTGGGGCATCTCGCCCTCAACCGGTGA
The DNA here is from genome assembly GCF_012489685.1 of Lotus japonicus. NCBI lineage: Eukaryota > Viridiplantae > Streptophyta > Magnoliopsida > Fabales > Fabaceae > Lotus > Lotus japonicus. The sequence continues at coordinate 42,524,577 of NC_080044.1, forward strand.
ACATGCCGGTGAATCCGCCATTTGGGATGCCTCCAGGGTTAATGGCTGGAGTAGGGACATTTCCTGTCGTATATTCAGATAACGTAATGTCAGTCGGATCCCCGAGGAATCAACACCAGGCTTCGGCCTCCAATGTTGGGGGTCGAAATAATATTTATCCTCAGGGGATGGCAGGGGCGAGTGTCAACCATTTAGGGACTTCGTTGACAAATACCTCTGTTAACGTATTGAGGCAACAAATGGATGATAGTAACCACGAAATGGTGAATATGTTGGCCCAACAAATAGGAACTGTGTTTAATCCTTTAATCCAAAACACAAATGAGTCGTATCAGCAGTTGACGAGACAAATGGGTCGAATTGCTGACGCTTTTGGAGTCCCTCGAAACGAGGTGGCGAATCCTGTGGGGGCAGCGGCGAATAATTCCGTCGAAATGAATGCGGTTCCTCAGAATGTTCCGCTTCAAGCAAATGCCGAAGTGGCGGCAATGCAAGGCCGAAATCAATTGGATAACCTTGGTGGCCAAATGCCTCTGAACATTGAAAATCCTATCTTAATAAATCGAAATATGGATGCAGATAGGGTAGTCGAGAGAGTTAGACAAAATAACGTTGGGGGGCATCAAAATATAGCAGGCATAGTCGAACAGTTATTGAACCAACATGGATTCAATGTGGGTTATGCAAATCGACCCAATTTTGCTTCGGCTTTCTCCGAATTCGTCCTTCAAACAGAATTGCCTAGAGGATGGAAAGTCCCTAAGTTCACCAAGTTTTCGGGGGATACTGGAGAGTCGACGGTCGAACATATCGCTAGGTACCAAATAGAAGCAGGGGATATAGCAAATAATGAGAACCTGAAGATGAAATATTTTCCGAGTTCTCTGACTAAAAATGCTTTTACTTGGTTTACTACTTTGTTGCCTAATTCAATCCATAATTGGGCTCAGTTAGAGAGAGTTTTTCACGAACAGTTCTTCAGGGGTGAGTCGAAAGTTAGTCTGAAGGAATTGGCCAGCGTGAAAAGAAAATTCAAAGAAACCATAGATGATTACTTGAATAGGTTCAGACAAATGAAGTCGAAGTGCTTCACTCAGGTCCCAGAACATGAGTTAGTCGAAATGGCGGCTGGCGGCCTAGACTACTCAATTCGTAAGAAGATAGATACCCAACATCTTAGGGACATGGCTCAATTGGCTGACAGGGTCAGACAGATTGAAAATTTGAAACTCGAAAAAGAAAAATTTAATAGAGTTCCCAAGAAGGGTAAAGTCGCGTTCGTCGAAAGTTGCGAATATGAAGTCGATTATGACTCTTATCCAGGCAACTGTGATGATATCGAACAACAGGAGGTTGATGTGGCCGAATTGGTATCAGGACCTCCTTATGTTTGTAGGATGTTAAAACCCTATGAATCTAAAAATGCGGAAACAAACAAAGGTGTTGGTAAATTTCCTGTGAAAGTGTATAATTTTGATGTTACTAAATGCGACGCGATTTATGATATTCTGTTAAAAGATGGTCAAATTAAAGTATCTCCTGATCAAAAAGAAATACCTTTCGACCAAAGGAAAGGAAAAAAGTTTTGCAAGTTTCATAATGTATTCAGTCACTGGACTAATAATTGTGTGCGTTTCAGGGATCTGGTGCAAACTGCAATCAAAGAAGGACGGCTCAAGTTCGAAGAAAAGGATAAGGCTGCTATGAAGATTGATTCTGACCCAATGCAAATTGGCAATGCCAATCACGTCGAACCAGCCGGGATAATGATGGTTGAGTTGTCTGATTTGAATCAGGTTGCTACTGGAGGAGATGATATCGAAGCTGTGGGGCCTACTCCAGGGATGGAGAAGGTCGAATTGTCTGAATAGGGAATGGATGCTCCTTCCGTGGAAGAAGAGGTCGAAACCGCTAAGAAGGTGGTTTACCCTCGGTCGGAGGAAAGCCTGCTGGAATTCCTGCAGCGTTGCCAAAAGTCTTACTCTGAAGTGATGTTGTGCCCAAGGTGCAGTGTCGTATTTGACAAGGTGGCTGCTCAAGCTATAGAAGATGCTGAAATCAAGAAACGCCACGCAGTAATACCGGAAAGGCCTCCTAGTTTTGGGTCCAGAGGACGAGTTGATTCTCCCTTCATAAGGGGAAGGGGATCCTTTGGGTTCGGAAGAGGCGTGGTCGAACTTATATGCCACCAAGTCGAGTTCCGTTCAACAAGTGGATGGCAAGGATTCAGGCGCCTCACCCTAAGGTTAAGGTGGTCGAATTGGGAAGTGGGTCTGCCTATATGGATAATTCTCGAAATCATAAGAATTATACCTATGTCCCAAGGTCGTATCTAGGTCGAAACCCAAAGACAAAAACTCAGTGGAGGCGTCACCAGAGGGAGAAAGCCTTCGAGGCAGGCCAATCCAGTTCTGAGAGGCCAGTCAAGTACCAACTTTTGGGCCAAAGTGGAGGGGCTCCTATGGTTCCTATTCAGGTGATTAAGCAGAGTATGCAGAATGCTGGGAATTGGGTGATTACTAACCAGGCAAAAGGGAAAGAGAAACAGTCTGAAGATGTCGAAATGAAGGACAACTTTGAAATGTTGGAGTCTGAATTTGAGTCCATGTGCAGCTTAGTCTCGAACCTTCCAGAAGAGTTCGATGTGAAAACTAAAATCACTGATGATGAAGAGGATTACTACGTCGAGGAGGATGATGACAATCCACTGTGCTATTATGTGATGACTAAAGGAGGAGTCGAAGATGATTGTGCCGTTTTCAAGAAACCAGATATGGAGATGAAGAAGCATTTGAAACCGCTTTTTGTGTGGGCCCACATTGAAGGAGTAGGCGTCAATAAAGTCTTGGTTGATGGCGGGGCCGCCATAAATTTGATGCCAAAGTTTCTGCTTAAGAAGATTGGGAAATCTGTCGAGGATTTGCAACCTCATAACATGATGTTGACTGATTACGAGGGAAAAACTTCTAAGTCTTTGGGAATGTTGTTGGTGGACACCACAATTGGTACTGTTTCTCGACCTACTCTGTTCGTGGTAGTGCCATCGAAAGCAAACTACAATCTGTTGCTAGGACGAGAATGGATTCATGGGGTAGGGGCTGTGCCGTCCTCCCTTCATCAAAAGCTCTCAATTTGGAGGCCAGATGGGGTGGTCGAAAATGTTGATGCTGACCAGAGTTACTACAAAGCAGAAGTGGAGTTTGTTGACCGAAAGAATTTCGAGAAGCGGATGGCAAGCATCGCTCCGTATGAATCAGAAGGAAAAGAACACATGGAAGGTTCCACTAGTTATGCAATGAATCTTCACCCGGAGTACGGATTTCTTTGGAATAAAAACTTTCGTGCTCGGAATGCCACTGGAGAGTGGCAAATCGTCGAATTAGATGATTGAGTCGAGCGTAGCTCGAATATCGGCCTATGCGGCCGAGATAAGAATAAAGACGGCCTTGGAGGCCGAACAATATATAGGAACGACAAAGGAAGCCGAATATGAAGAAATTTGCAAACCGGAGGAGTGCCTAGACTTGGATCATTTTAATGAAGACAGATCAGAGCCGGTTCTTGATTGTATATATGATGATGAACCCCTTGGATTCGAGCAATCTTTAGATCCCATGTTAAAACTGCAGGCTCAGGATCCTTTGGAGGAGGTAGATTTAGGAGATGGGACCAAGAAAAGGCCGACGTATGTAAGTTCGTTGATCGATTCGGATTTTAAGAATCGGATTGTTAGTTTGTTGCAGGAATACAAAGATTGCTTCGCATGGGATTACGACGAAATGCTGGGTTTAAGCCGGGAGTTAGTGGAGTTGAAGTTACCAATTCGACCTGGTAGGAAGCCAGTGAAGCAAGCCCCGAGGAGATTCGCCCCGGAGGTGTTCTCAAAGATAAAAGAGGAAGTGGAGCGCTTACTTGGAGCAAAGTTCATACGAACAGCCAGGTATGTCGATTGGTTAGCTAATGTAGTTCTTGTACTTAAGAAAAATGGTAAAATGAGGGTTTGCATAGATTATAGAGATTTAAATTCGGCTACGCCGAAAGATGAATATCCCATGCCTGTGGCCGAAATGATGGTAGATTCTGCCGCAGGAAATGAATATTTAAGTTTACTGGATGGATATTCGGGGTATAACCAAATTTACATTGCAGAGGATGATGTGTCGAAGACTGCATTTCGGTGTCCAGGGGCACTAGGAACATATGAATGGGTGGTGATGCCGTTCGGTCTTAAAAATGCCGGTGCAACTTATCAGAGGGTAATGAACACTATTTTTCATGAATATATTGAGAAATTTATGCAAGTGTATATCGATGATATTGTAGTAAAGTCGAAATCTCAGGATGTTCATATCGAACATCTTAAGTTGTCATTTGAAAAAATGAGAAAGTACGGCTTAAAAATGAACCCACTCAAGTGTGCCTTTGGTGTAATTGCAGGGCAATTTCTGGGATTCATTGTTCATAAGAAGGGCATTGAAATCGACCAGAACAAGGCGAAAGCAATCTTCGATACTCAACCACCGTCGAATAAAAAACAGTTACAATCTTTGTTGGGCAAAGTCAATTTCTTGAGAAGGTTTATCATGGATCTAAGCGGGAAAACCAAGGTATTCTCCACATTGCTTCGACACAAGAAAGAACAAGAGTTTCAATGGATGGAAGAACATCAGAAGGCGTTCGAGGAAATAAAAGCCAGCTTAACAACGGCACCAGTCATGGCTCCTCTCATTCGTGGAAAACCAATGAAACTCTACATTTCGGCATCAGAGGAAACTATTGGCAGTGTGTTGGCTCAAGATGATGAAGATGGAATCGAAAGGGCTATATATTATTTGAGCCGAATCCTTAATGATGCCGAAACTAGATATAGTTTAGTAGAAAAATTGTGTTTATGTTTGTATTTTTCATGTACTAAACTTAAGTACTATATTAAACCTATTGATGTAACTGTTATTTCCCATTATGATATAATAAAGCATATGCTGTTCAAGCCCATTCTTCATAGTCGAATTGGAAAGTGGGCGTTGGCCCTTACTGAGTTTTCTTTAAGTTATCAACATTTAAGGGCTATGAAAGGCCAAGTAATAGCTGATTTTTTGGTTGATCATAGTGGGTCGAAAGAACAGGAGACAGTGGTGACGTTGAAACCTTGGGAAATGTATTTCAATGGTTCGAGGCATAAGAAAGGGACCGGGATAGGTATCTTGATAATTTCACCCCAAGGAATCCCGACAAAAATTAAGTTGGGCATCGAAGGTGAGTGTTCGAATAATGAGGCGGAGTATGAAGCTTTATTGATAGGGCTCGAAACGGCTCTAAACTTGGGGGCTAGAGAGCTCTTAATTCGTGGAGATTCAGAGTTGGTTATTAAACAACTAACTGGTGAATACCAATGTGTTAGTGAGAATTTAATGAAATATCATTCGAAAGCAGTTAAAATGTTAAGAAGTTTTGATGAAGTCGAATTATGTCATATCCCTAGGATCGAGAATGCTGAAGCGAATGTTTTGGCACAAATTGCGTCAGGTTACCGGCTACCTCGGAAAAAGCTTAAAGAGCTAGTAAAGGTCAAAAGAAAGTTTATCCCTAGTTTTAAGGAAAGGAAAATGGAGTTCGAGCAGGAGGTATTGGTCATTAGTAATTTAGATGACAGTGATTGGAGGAAACCTGTCGTGAAATACTTGCAAAACCCAAATGCACCAACAGATCGAAGAACAAAGTATCGAGCTCTAAGTTACTTGATTTTGGATGACGAATTGTTTAAAAAAGGGGTGAATGAAGTTTTACTAAAGTGCCTAAGTGAAGAAGAAGCGTTTCGAGCAGTCAAGGCCATTCATGATGGTATGTGTGGGGCGCATCAGGCTGGCCATAAGATGAAGTGGACATTGTTTCGACAAGGAGTATATTGGCCAAATATGTTAAAAGATTGCATTGAATATGCCAAATCTTGCGCCGAATGTCAGAAGCATGCTGGCATCCAACATGTACCGGTAAGTGAGTTACATTCGATCGTGAAACCCTGGTCATTTAGGGGGTGGGCGTTGGATTTGATTGGTCAAATACATCCTTCTTCGTCTAAACAACATGACTATATAATAGTGGCTATCGATTATTTCACTAAATGGGTCGAGGCCATTCCGCTGAGAGGTGTCGACCAAGATACGCTTATTAGTTTTATTCAAGAACACATAGTATTCAGATATGGGATTCCTGAGACGTTAACTACTGACCAAGGGTCAGTATTTACTGGAAGGAATTGTAAGATCAAGTTTTGATCTTGTAGTACAACTCTATGTTTTGATGATTACAAGTTAACCTTTTGATATGAACAATTGTGGTACTCTAACGTGTTTTTCTGAGTGTGCTATTTACAGGCTCTGACCTCAACTCAATCTCACACAAATCAGAAGCACTGTGTATAAAGAGTGACCCAAGCAACGCTTTCGCATTCACCATGTTCAGTATGAACAGTGGAAAAGCTTCAGAAGTTCTGAAGTTATACAAACTCTGATGAGGACTCAGTCACTAGAAGCTCTGAAGATCCAGAAAGTCTGATAACCAAGAAACACTGAAGGCTCAGATATTCTGATGGTGTAGAAGACTCTGAAGATCCAGAAGCTGATTAGTGAAGTTCTGATGTCCAGAAGCAAGATACTCTGAAGACCATGTTCTTCCCTCTGAGTTCAGAATCAGAAGATACAATGGTCAGAGGATCTGGGCTTTCCCTCTGACTCTGATCAACCGGCTTCACAAGTTCCAATATGAAGCATCCCCTGATCAGAAGTCTCCTAGGTTTAAAGGTCAAGTCGCTATCCAAGTACAAAAGCAACTGTACCTTCCTGACGACCTACCTAACGTTCTCAGCCACATCAGAAGCTGGATTTTCCAGAACTGCCCTCCAACGGTAGCATTTCCCATGCATTGCTCAACCCTAATCCTTGGAGTATATAAAGAGGCTGAAGACTGAAAGAAACGGCTAGAAGCATTCACATACGCAAGACATATTCAAAATCTTCTAAGTTTTCTTTCATCTGAAATTCATTGAGTTTACTATTAGCTTTTTAGAAGCAAATCTCTTGTAAACAATTCTTTGATAAACAGTTTGTTTAGTTCCTTTAGGAGATCAAGGTTGATCGGATCCTAGAGAAGACTAAGAGAGTGAATCTTAGTGTGAGCTAAGTCAGTGTAATTGTTAGTCACTTGTAGGTTTCAAGTGCAGTTGTAACTCTTACCTGATTAGTGGATTGCCTTCATTCTAAGAAGGAAGAAATCACCTTAACGGGTGGACTGGAGTAGCTTGAGTGATTTATCAAGTGAACCAGGATAAAATCCTTGTGTGCTTTTCTATCTCTTATCTTTAGCACTTAAGTTCTCGAAAGATTTGTCAAAATCTTTAAGGTGGAAGTTTTATACTGAAAACGTTATTCAAACCCCCCCTTTCTACCGTTTTTCATACCTTCAATTGGTATCAGAGCGCAAGTTCTGATTACCACACCTAACAGTGTTCAGTGATCCGGGCCGGTGTGAAAAACAATGGCTGCCACCACCAGTGAAACTCAAAGAGATGGTTACAATGCAAAGCCTCCTATGTTCGACGGTCAAAGGTTCGAATATTGGAAAGATAGACTGGAAAGTTTCTTTCTGGGTTTCGATGCAGATCTCTGGGATATTATTGTGGATGGCTACGAGCGTCCAGTTGATGCAGATGGCAAGAAGATCCCAAGGTCAGAGATGACTGCAGATCAAAAGAAGCTGTACTCACAACATCACAAAGCAAGAGCAATTCTTCTAAGTGCTATTTCCTATGAAGAGTACCAGAAGATTACAGATCGTGAGTTTGCAAAAGGCATTTTCGAATCTCTGAAGATGTCTCATGAAGGAAACAAGAAAGTCAAAGAATCAAAGGCATTGTCTTTGATCCAAAAGTATGAATCCTTCATCATGGAGCCAAATGAGTCCATTGAAGAAATGTTCTCCAGATTTCAGTTGCTTGTAGCTGGCATACGACCTCTCAACAAGAGCTACACAACAAAAGATCATGTCATAAGGGTCATC